>NW_024609839.1:76716989-76945354 GCF_016920785.2 Ixodes scapularis
TTTACACCCACACAAAATAATGAAGGGTCTATACATAACATTTTCTCATTCCATCACTGTTTGATTAAAAACTTCCTAACAAGTTTCGCACCAGACAAACGAACAAAGAGGGACTGCTCGCACACGAGTTTGGCGTCTCCCCCATTGAAATTGTCTCACAAATCGCGTACGACTTTTCAATCATAACGGCAAGTTCTGAAATTTTGGCATCTGGTGCGGCAAGCTACATAGCCCTACACTTTGACTGAAACTGACCACTCGGCGTTGCGTAATAGATTTTCGCGGCGAAACAAATTTATACAAATTGCACCTCTTTATTACACGGACACCATGTACTATTGTACCCCCCCCCCCCCCCCCCCCCTTCCCTCCCTCCCCGAACAGCATGACTTAAAACACACAATCGGGTACTTTTTCGGAGTCCGCGGTTCCTCTGAATTTGTCGAGTAGTCGAGATGATGTGACCTCAATTTCGCATTCCATTCGTTGTTGAGACAACGACTCTCAAAAACTAGCAAAACCAAAAAAAGAAAAAAAAAAAAAAAAAAAAAGGACGAAGGATTGTTGTAGCACACAACGTCCGCGATAGTACTTATCTTTGTCCTTCGTGCTACAGTGTCAAGGCTAACCTAAAGCTATTCACGGCGTCAACAATTTCGTGTTACGTCGCAAAGACTAACTTTTCTCTTTTTTAATAGTTGCGCGAGCGCCTGGGAATGAGACGAAAAATAAAGCCATAAGCACTTTTACAGCAACACGGGGCTGATGCGCTGTGAACGTTACGCTGGCCTCGGCAATGCAGCACTAAATAGTCGACGCCGAGAATGGTGCTTACGAAAAGTACTGCCTTATCACGTATAGTGTGAGGTTTACGGTTATAAAACGCGCCAACGATCGGAACGAGAGCACAATTCGAACTCGTGCATGAGATCGAGCCGGTTGACGAGCAGTTTTCGTGCAAGCGAGTGACAACCGCATGCCGCAAACAAACGCGGCCAGGAACATCTGCGCGGATCGCGGAAGAATTTAAGAGCCTCATTGTTCCGGGGGCAGGCCTCTCTTGATTTTTCTTTTTTTCCAGGCGAGTTACGGCCTTATTCGGAGGTATAACGCTGCAAAGATAAAGCACTGACCACATGGAGAAAAAACAGCTGGTTCGCATAAAGCGTAGCGTCAGCGCCAGGTGGACCGCAAAAAAAAAAAAAAAAAGAAAAGGGAGTCAGTAGGGACGTTGCAGCTGCTTATCTTCACAGTGCCAGTGGTCGCGCATTTAAGGCGCAATTGAAGGAGATAGATACATCTAGTGCAGTATCAAGTCGGCGTCTTTGTACAACAGGACACTTGCTTCGGTAGTGGTCGGAATAAACGGGGTCAACAATGCGATCACGAACGCCATGGGTTCCCTCCTACCGTCACCCGGACGCTAAGCCCTAAACCGAAGACGAGAAGTTGGCGCCACCGTCGAACCGCGTATACACACGTCCCCGCGTGAGCGGCCCTAGACGGGGCAAACCGAACCGCGGGGGTCACCTCCTGTTTGCACGGCACCTGCTGGGACCGCGCAGCGGGGGTACCTTCTCGGTGACCGGGTGTTTGTGCGTGTGTATACTAAGGGGGGGGGGGGGAGGAATCCGGCCCGCAACCGAGAATCCTCCCATGTCGCAGTGGGACCTCTGCTGGCGGCGGCAGCCCGTCGCCGAGTCCCACCACAAGATGCAATCGCCGCGTGCGAGAAGACCACGGACGGACTCCGAGATCGAAGATCATCCACGTGACCAGGAGGAGAGGAGGGGGACATCTGATTTTGTTGGTGTTATTGTCGTTGTTGTTGTTGTTGCTGCTGTTTTTTGCCGAAAATTCTCGAATGATCTGATCGATGGTTTATATTTTGTTAACGATCTGAGAAATGGTCTGGATCGTAAAGAACTTGGACCTGGCGGTCATCGGGTCATTGCGTCCTTTTGAAGGATCGCGATTGATAATAATAATAATAACAAGAGCACTACAACATGCCACGTCCGTTTATTGTGAGGCTAGGCTGAAAAATGGTTCTCTCGAACAAACAGCCAATAAATACGGAGAAACAAACAACATATAACTATGAATTGAACATCAAATGTTCTTACACACCTATATTTGTACACAGGAACACTCCAGTACAATAAGAGCTTCGATAAAAAACTTCCAGCTGAAGAACAAAAAAAAAAAAAAAAGAAATCACGAGTTCTTAGTTTTGCGTTGACAGCGTCGCACTGCACACGCTTGCAGCAGCCAGGCCACCCAGAGAACGCAACGCCCGTACGCTCCTCGTCACTTAGCACGAAACGTCAGCACGCCTTGCCTGTTGGCGGAGTACGGATGACGTCACCCTTCACTAGACGCTGTCGTCCAATGAGCGCATCCGATTCGCGTGACGCCATGAACAGACGCCAACCTCCAGATGGACCGCAACTCCATGTTTCCGAACACAGCCGTGCGATACTATACTCTGAACTAAAATTCACCTCTGTCTTCTTTTTTTCTTTCAAGAACCTTTTCGGTCTTTCTTTAAAAAAACCAGCGGTGCTGAATTTTATGCCCCACCTAGTGATGGCCAGCACGGGTCACACGTTCGACGCGAGTGCTGTGTCAGTGTTTGAGCTAGGACCCGTGTGTTCTCACCGATTGTAACCAGCCTCGTACACGTCACTCGATAAAAATAATCGATTACAATTACTCGGGGCTAAAAAGTATTCAATTAGATTACTTGATTACTCGAGGAGAAAAGGAAATGGCCGCTACTCGAAAAAGTAAGCCTTACTTTGCCGATTACCGCAACTTTTCACAACGACAGATCTTTCCGCCGGTTTGAGATAGATCTTTGGTATAGTGCGTTATTGGATTCGAATCGTCGAATGATTAACTGTATACTTATTTTCTTAATTTACCAACTTTGGTAAATCACATCCTCCCGTCAGAGACTCGGTTCGAGGATTCCTCGATAGGGAACTCGAACAAACAAAGAGTGTTACTAGAAAGAGGAGGGATAACAATGGTAACGGTTAAAAGCAGTCCAACTCCGAGTCAAAAGCAGTCCAACTGTACATAAGGTAGCACGAGACTACCAAACGGCAAGTTGTCTTTCGATTTAAAACTCGTTCCATTTCTTTTTTTGGGGAAGTACTTCTGTGACCGGGAAAGGGAGGGGGGGGGGGGGAGGGGAGGGGAGGGTGCCGCTAGCAGGATTTCAACACGCGAAGAGCCGCAGCTTGGCCACCCCTGATATATATATACATATGATATACGGGCACCGAGGAAATATTTGTTTCATTCTAGGCTAGAAGACAAGGCCGTAGTGCCGACATTTCTGCGTCACCATCGAAGGCCGACGCTGGACACAGATTGGAAACGAGTGCTGCGTCAGTGCTGGGCTTCGAGTGAAGCTTGAGCCGGACGTTGACGCAATCGTCGTGTCCAGTTTGTGACCATCGTTGGCCTTCGCCGATGACGACACGACACCTCTACCGGCTCTATACGGCTCGTTATCAGGAGGGTTCCATTAACTCGTAGATTCGGCTATACAAACGCAAAACAGAAGAAAGAAAACGAAAAGAAAACGAAATGCGAGAAACAAATACACCGGTGTTTGCCCCGAGACACTAGCGAGTTTTAGTAGACCGTGTTTCCCCCACCGCTACGAAGAAACTGCCACTGCGCCTGCGTGCATATGGCCTTGGCTGTAGAGTTCCGGGTAGCGGAAAGGCTCAGCGGAGTGGGAAACACGGTCTACTAAAGCTCGCTACTATGGACACGGCTCATGTGGTGAAAAGCTGAACTACGCCTTGTTTTACACTTGGAGCAAAACGAATGCTCCGGACGCGAGGCCGAAGCCATGCAAGGCGTCAATGGAGCGCTGGTGCGGTGGAATCAACTGCTCGTCCCCTGTACCCTCAATCGTGCTCTCTGCCCTTAGTGTGGTGCCTTTGTCTGCAACCGCGTCGTGGACAGAGGAAACAACCCCGTGCCTCATAGAGAACCATGATGATGATGATTGGGGTTTAATGGCGCAAAAGCGACTGATAGAGAACCATGGATAAACGAGATCGCGCTTCCCCTAAATTCAATCTGGGTGCCCAAAGTGGGGGTCGGGGGGGGGGGGGGGGGGGGGGAGGCCTATAGACAGCCGAGCCGCTGATAGCTTTGATACATGCTCTAAAGGGGCAAATGGGGGGGGGGGGGGGGGGGGCGGACGGACCTGAGAAGTTTGTGCAACTCTGATTTCTAGAGCCCGAGACTCGGTGAAGTCAAATAACGGACAGCAACGAGTCGCTTCGCGCCAAACGTAAAGCTCACACTGGATAAAAGAAAGGGCGCCCAAAGACAGGAATGAGAAAGAGGAGACGAGGGGAAAAAGGTTGCGGAGGTTACGTAAAGAGTCCGTGCCTAATAAATCCTCCGAGACGGACGACGCGGGGGAGGGGGCGGAGGGAAGAGGGTACACTATCACGTATAGAGAGAGAGACGACGGAGATAGAAAAAGGACGGAAAAAAGAGAGAGAGAGATGGGGGGGCGACAAACAGCTCCTCCGCGCTTCGTTGCCGCTTCCAAAGCTGCGTGCAGCTTGTGGCGGCGCTGTTACGGCGCGCAGGTTGGGTAATGCCCGGCAGCAGCGAGTGATGAATATCCGGGCGCATACGTCAGCCGCCTGTCGCGCGACTCCACGGCAAGATCCGCCTGGCGGACACGACCGGGCGCCGAGAACAAGACGCCGTATACGTGAGCACCGACGGAGACGCCCCGTCGCTGAAAGTGCATACAGTGCGTCTTCTCTTCTGCAAACCACTCGGGAAACCCAATGGACCCTTTTCAAACGGCCGCGCCATCACTGCCCGCCATTACACACGCTTGATCGCGTACTCTGAACATTCGTGGACAGGAGGGATTCCGTCACCCTTCGGCGAAGACTCGAATCCAATGACACGCTACGTGTCCAAGCAATGGCGGCAACCGATGTTGCTCGACGGATTCTTCTTTTTAAAAAAAAGTGTCTAATGCTGCAATCTACGGAGAAAGCTCGGCGAACGGCGAGGCTAATCATATGTCTAAACCTAGAAAAAAAATATACTGCGCCCTGCCACTGAGAATTGTGGCAAACGTTATACTCACAGTTTAAACAGTACAACAGCGCAGTCTATTTGACCACGCCGGCGTTACATATATGGTCGAAAGATCGTTTCCACAAGCGGACGCCAAAGATGGAGTCAGTTTCGTCTTCAGCGTAACGCGTCTACAATCGCCGTCGGAATGGGTGCCTCCAACGTCTTATCATCGATAACGCTACGATTCTCGCCAGTTTCCGAGTGTGCACGCGCACCCAACGCACGGCTCCGGGCAACGGGTGCGTGTTGGAGGCCGCCGGCACTCGAAAGAGACGCCCCGTCGTTCTCATTATGTCAGCGACCGCAGCGAACTGCCGGTATTGAAACTTGGGCACACGAGGCGTTTTGTGGTTGTCCTTTCACTTCCGTAGCTAGGGGGGGGGGGGGGGGGGGGGGGGAGGGGGGGGTTAGCGCGGCAGCCAGAGTGTCCGAATCGGCCGCCGTTAAGAACCGTCCGTCCACAAGGCCTCCATTCATTCGGCTCGGCACGTCGATGCTATTCACGTCTCGTCGACGCGGTGTTGGCAGCGCTACCCGTAAAATCTAACGAAATACCTTAATCGTTACTTACGACATCCGGACAAAATGGTCCTGCACAAAATGGCTCCGGACAAAATGGTCCCGGTCAAAATGGCCCCGGACAAAATGGTCCCGGACAAAATGGTCCCAAGCGCAAGCCCGGACATAATGATCCCAGGTAAATTTGCAGCATAGTTTGCTTGCTCTTCGGACATTAGTCGATCGTTCGTAATTAAAAGAAGCCATGAAACGAATCTTTTCTAGTTTACGTAAATATTACTTAGAATCGCTCCCTTACGTTAATAACGGAATAAACTTGCCTCAGCTTTTATTTCTATGCAATGGCAGTCGCGAAAAAAATTCGAGAAATATGAGCATCGCTCATTCCCTCAACTGGGAGCCAGAACAAGCGGCCACGTGGCTTGCTCCCAATCATAGCCACGCGCTAGGGTCGGCAAACTAGAAAACGCGTGCTGAGCTCCAGGCATTGTTAAGAGTTCGGCTACTCTCATCACCGCAGTAGTTGGACACCGGCCACCACCCGAGTGTCCGCCCAGGCATTCATTGTTACGAGCCGTAGTCGAGTGCAGCGATGGAAAGAACATTTGAGCCTTTTGTAGCAGGATCTGTAGCATTCAAAATACTGGTATGAAGCAGCCGCTAACGCTTTTGGAGCAGATAGAAATGAAAAAAAAAAAAATTGAAAATCTAAATGAGTTTGTTTGTGATAATGATTGCCAGTTCCTCTTTGATACTGGAGCATATTACTTGTCACATGTTGTGCTAAAAATAAATAGATCGCAAAAAAAACAGATAGCCTTATTTTTTTTTAAATAAGCCTTTGGTAAGAGCGGGGTCCATTTAAAACGGGCACTAAAAATGGTTTTAATTAGATCATAGCCCAAACCTTCAGTTGCGATAAAGCCTCCCTCCCATCGCTGTTCTACACTCGGTAGTTTAATTGGCCTGCAAATATAATTTCTGCGAAAGGCCAGCAAAAACCAGCATATCCGCTACACCAATAAAAACGCGTCCTCCAAGTTTTATGAACCTGCGAAGCACAAACCTCTAATACCATAAACTACAAATACAACCACTGACAAATATTACGAAAGCCTACACTTGTGCTTTAAATGTGACACTGCTCTTCAGCCGTGCTAGAACTAGAGTTAAATCAAAGTTCGCTGCTCGTTCAATCGACAGCTGCACAACAACTACCGTATTTAATAAAAAAAAGAGACCCGTGTTTTTTTTTTTTTTTTTTGCTTTTTTCTCGGCTGTTTCCTTTTTTTTAAATTATTATTAGAGATTAATCTGCAGTGAAGACAAAGAAGGTCGGTCTGTACTAATCCTGAGAATGCATTCCGCGCCTATAGCGCTAACCCTTCAAAAGGTCAGTCGCTGCTCCTAGCACTCCGGTGCAAAGCGGTGAAGCCCGACGCATGCACGCTCATCTGTGGTGAGATGTTGTGAAGTTAAACAGGGGCGGCGCAAATGCCATGGTACTCCGCATTCACGCTACGAAGGCATCTGGCAGACACGATAAGCGAGTGATTTCACCAGGAGCACAAGATCCTGGTTCCGTCTTATCACAGTATACCACCACCCTATACTATCTTGCAAAGTTTTCTCGACACTTTTAGTTCCTGACCTCGCAGACATCGTCTGGTAATTTAGGCGACGTCGACGATCGACTGGCCAGCGCATCAACCGGCCAGAGCGATCGACGAACAATCCCCATACTTTGTTTCACCCGAAGTCGACGCTACAGCCGACTCTACGAGCCAATGGCACCAATGAAACGGCATAAAAGAGCGACATCGTGGCATTCATCTCCCTGTACGTGTTTTTTTTTATCGGGTAAACCAATCGGGTGCAGTAAATGCCCCGTGAACACCGCCCTTAGTTTGTGTATTCGAGGTTATATGAGTTCGAGCTTTCTATTCTGCTCAGATCTAAGTTGAAACGATTTACATGGCGAGTAGAGACCGTCGTGAAATATATTCCTACCATTTTTTTTCCTTCTACTTTTCTAAATATTAAAGACGATTAATATTAAATTATTTTTTATATTTTGCTTTAAGCCCATCCTGGCGCAGTTATGGTGCGATTTTGAGCGAAAATGACGCTTTGGCACGAGATGTAGCAGACCTTCGTTCATGGCGCAATGTGGCCCAAATGACGTAGCACTTTCATCACTGCGCGTGCTCCCGCAGTTCTCGTGCCCAATCCATGGGACGCGCTCGACTGTCGTCAGGCGAGTGGTTTCGATCCCCCAATTACGTCATCAAGCTTTGCGAAGGCAAGACTGAAAGAATATAGTTCTCTTCTATCCTCGCAATTTCAACGCGACAAAGAAGCTTCTGAATCACTGGCGGTCGGTGCGACTATACGTGGGCTAGGCTATTGGACCATGTACGCCTCTGCAAAGTCAGGAACGTCCCAACCCGATATCGCTTCATGACCCCTTTAATGCTAATTGAACACGGAGAGAATGAAATGTTTTACTAAATACCTGGTTATACGAAAGTTTAACCATTTTAAGTTTATATATATCCAATTTAAAACACACTGCATGCCAGTAGCTGAGCCAAAAGAAAAGAAAAGCATAATACAGAAATAACATACAAGATATACGAAATAATGAATATATATAATATTCGATATTTTAGCACGCAAAAAAAAAAAAGTTTCCATATCACGTCGTCTCAAATATGAAGTATGCGCATGGTAACGTTTGGTTGAACAGGCACATGTGCTTTCTTGCTGCTCAGTTCCGTTCATTCGAAATACAAGAAAATGCTTTCGCAAGATGAGACTCTTTTCCTTCCACGGCTATATTTCCCTTTGGGCTCGTTTAGTAATTCCCAAAAATACATAACGGAAAGCTTGCCAATACCCCAAAATTACAAGTTTCGTGAATAAAGGTTCCGAGTAACTGTTGACTAGAGTTATCAAACAGTGCCCAAAGTGTCACAAAATCACTTGGGACCCTTTTGTCCGGGTTTAGACTTGGAACTATTTTTCGTCCGGGACCAATTTTCCTCCGGTACCCTTTTGTCTTATATCCGTAATTTACACCAGTAAAGAGAACGTGTTAGAGTCTCAAGATAAGATCTGCAAAACGTTATCGTTACTATAAAAGTAACACGCACGTTACTTTGCTACCACTTATTATTCGTGAAGGAAAAATGTTACAATTTATACGTTACACATATCCTTCATAAAATCGTTACATATCCCTATTGGAAAGACCAGTTTGAAAGTGTAACTGGTCAGACTGGTATTTATACTGGTCAAACTGGTATTTGGACTGGTCATACTGGTCTAACAGGAAATCAAACTGGTGCAACTGGTAGCCGGACTGGTCTAACTGGTAACCATATTGATCTAACTGGTCACCAGATTGCCTTCTAACTGGTCACCAGATTCGCCTGACTGGTCACCATATTGGCCTAACTGGTCACCAGATTGGCTGAACGGGTCACCAGATTGGCCGAACTGGTCACCAGATTGACCGAACTGGTCACCAGACGCCGAACTGGTTACCAGACTGGCCGAACTGGTCGAACTGGTAACCAGATTGACCAAACTGGTTACCAGTTTAACTCCTCTTTCTCACGTTATTTATTGGCTTTCTCACTTTGATTTATTGGCTTTCAAGTAATTACGGCATGATCGAGCGTTTACTTTTTACTAAGAGATTAATCCCCTGAGCCGTTTAAAATACTCTCAGAGGTACGGCATTGCTGGAAAAAAATCAACATGCTGGGAATATGTTTTATTGCTTATGCGGTCACCGAGAAATTCCGTACGTTCAAAATGACCAGTATAAAAGACGGAAACGCAGAGCTGGGTAGTAGTGATCAGGTTAGTGTGCTGTTGTATTGATGTCTGTATGTGCCGTGTATGTGTATGCGCTCAATGTATGTTCAGCTGAGGCTTGTATTAGGCGTATTGTGTCTACATTTGTGTATAATAAAGATTTCCGAAGCGCAGCTGTGGCGTGAACAAATTAAAATATTTTTTGTTGAACCAGTGTGACCAGTTCAACCACCATGTCCAGTTCAAGCAGTTCAACCAGTATGACCAGTTCAACCGCCATGACCAGTGAAACAGTGTGACCAGTTCGACCACCTTGACCAGTTCAACCATTATGAATCTGATCATACTGGAGCAATAACCAAGTTTGAAACTGGTGCCAGCTTGAACTGGTCTTTCCAATAGGGATATCCTTAATTAATCGTTACATATATCCTTAATAATCCTCCGGTACATATATCCTTAATATCTTTATTTATCGCTCATTTCTAAAATCTTGAAAGACACGTGAGATGAGAGTAAAGGTTTTATATATATATATATATAATGCAACTAGCCCGAATTCCCCTCCAGGTGGCGGGTTCGAAGCCCGGCGGAGGTGACCGCAATATGGCGGATTTCAATTCCATGTCGAAAGAGCCCCAAGCTGGTCGAAATTAATGCTCGGTACTCCGCTGGGGCGTGTCAGATGCCCTTCGTTGGTTTGACAGGTAAAACCGCCGAATTTGACGTTTTTACTTTTTTACCTCGTCAGAAAACGATCCTACGCTCGTTGTTTCTTCGATACCAAAATCGAAGTCAATAACGTCCGTTTCGTACTACAAGTATGCGAGGTACTGTTATTGCAGTTTCTTTTACACATCGAGAAACACGCTAAACGAAAAGAGTGGAAGCAAAGGACAGATCCATTCTTATAGCCATCTACCAAACCGCAAATAGAGTCATCAAAAATCTGGAATTGTCAATTGATTTCCACACGGCCAGATGCTTTAGGGAAAAAACAATAACAACAACATAGAACAAGTAATCGCACAGAAAGCACATATCCAACGGAAAGTGACCGCCGCGTACGAAAAACAAAAAAATTTAAAGATTATTAAAATATTGGGGAATTAGTACATCTTATGAACCGGTTAATAATGAACGCGTGTCTGTCAACAATGCACTCAGACACAATGGATAAACCCTGCTGTCGTTTTTGCCAAGTACGTCTTTTTTTTTTTATGTTTGTGAGGGACGGCAGTTACGTCATTTGGTCGCTTCCAACCGTTTTTAAGCTCTCGTCTTAGCGCCTAAGATTTTGGCAAAAGTTGTGGTCGCTCACGAAAACTGCTTAAAAGTTACAAAAAAAAAAACAAAAAAAAAAAAAACAGAGCGATCCAATTTTAATTTTGTATAATGGGCCCTTCATAATCGTTTTAAACTGGCTAATGTTTTAAATACGTCTTGTTATTAGAAACAAAGTTTCTGGTGCGCTATACGTCGTCTCTTTCCGTAATTCTACCAGTGTTGGTTGCGGAGATTCGTCCGTTTACACATTGTACATTAAGTGATAACGCTATTGTCTAAGTTAATAACGATAATACAGATGAAACTCACGATGTTCACAGAAGTATCTTCGGCGAACTGCAAGAATGTTAAGTGGTTTCACGAACGCCGAGCAGTAAACGGGCTGAGAACAGTGCACGCCGTTTCTTCAGACGTAAAAATCAAAATATTTTATAGAACATTTTTTTTTTCCTTTTTAAGTACAGGCCTTAATTTTGCGAATCTGCCGCGGGGGTCATATCTGTCGTTCGACTCGTTGGCGAGAATGTTGTGAAGCGGGCTCTCGTTTGCGCATATTTCCGATCACAGTTCTCCGTATGCGGGCTCATCGATGCGGTTTCGCCGCTCTGACCGTATAAACATATAACCGGGACTCGTACAAAGGGCCGACTTACCATATTCACTTTCTCGTTAAAAAACCCGTTCACACAGGGGTTCGACTTATATATATGGTGTTTAAAATATTATCCGATATCCTCCAAGCCATTTCGTCGCGAAAGAAAAAAATCTATCGCAAAACACAACTAATTGTTTAGTTATCATTATCACCACCCCTAAGGATCACGTGAAAATATAGCGTCTCTGATTGGCCGCCGCCTCTTTAAATGTCTCCGAGTTATTCGAGTTACTCGTCCGTTTCGACCCGATCCCGGCAATTTGTTTGAAGCACCGTGCAACTTCGAAAGTGTTCGAAAATTTGCCCGGTCAGAAACAGGTCCCACAAAAAACATCAGGATTAGCATTCGCCCAAGAAATTCAGAAAGGTGTCGAGGAATTGTCCCTATAATTAATGCGTTTTTCAATATAAATTGTAGTCGGTTGCGGCACATATATATTTGTACATGGTTAAAGTCAGCGAGCAACGGGAGGAAGCCGTAGAAGAATACATGAGACAGGATAGACGCTGAACTCACAACTCAATATTTCACCCAAAAGAGAAGACGCTAAAAGAAAGATAACAAAAGATACTAAAAGAAAGATACCAAACTATACTAAACGAAAGACACTAAACTACTACAATTTCATACTTTTTTTTTTCAGGAACAAGCTGCGAATTATACCGAAACGTTGAAAAAAAAAAAAAGAAAAAAAAAAAAGAACAAACAAAAGCGGGACGCAAGTTCGTCTGCTTCTTGCGTAGGGGTTCTACTGATGTCAGAAAGCCGAGCTCTGATTGGCTCCGATTGGAAGGATAGTGGGTAGACCTCAATGTTAGCTGCCTCAAGGTCTACCCACTATCCTTCCAATCGGAGCCAATCAGAGCTCTGCATCGTTGTGACGTCACCACAACCCCTGCGCAAGAAGCAGACGAACTTGCGCTCCGTATAGTCCCTGACAGGGTGACAACGGCAGTGAGAAGCTTCAGTTGTCCCTCATCCAGCTCCTACCTTCGACAACGCTTCAGCGTCTTCGAGCACTCTGCCGTTCTCGCTCTGGCAGTGACAGGGTGTCTAGCAAGTTATAATTTTGAAACTCCTTGGCCACTGTAGAGGCGGTTAAATATATAAGACCATTACAACACAGGGCATTGAACACCGGATTAAACGAGCACTTTCTTGCCACCGACATCGTCAGTGAAGAGGCCACTTCCGGAAATTTGATGAAAACACGACGCTCAACCACACCCATTAATAACCGAATGGCAGCATGGCCGCCCGATGCACGCTTTCGGATACTTTAGGCTTAAGGCTTGGATTGGGGTCTGCGGCTTTCCCATTTGTTACTAAATCTAGTAGCTCTAACTGGATCTAGCCTAGTGTCGCGCCCAAAATCCGATCCAATCCAAGGCTTGAGCTGTATTTGTCGGCTGTACTCTTTGCATCGGGTAGCACACTCATCAGGTGAGCAGAGCCCGCGCTCCCCTCTAAGCAGAATTCATTGCTTATTTTTCTGCCCCCAAGTCCTCGAGTCTTTGCTCAAGGCACTCGACGGCGTTTCCGGCTCTTTTTCGCTGACCGGGCTCGCTTTTTGACAATATCCGTGACAATTCCCTGATTTTTCCCGGTAACTAAAATTTCCCTGACAATGCCCGGTTTTCCCGGTCGCTAGACACCCAGCAGAAAACACAACGATGCACCATTTTTGTTTTAATCGTCAAAAAAAAAAAAAAAAAAAAGAAGAAAACATTGTACCGTTGCCAGACTAAGCGATTTTCAAGTAAATCTCCCGACAAAACTCCGTGAATGAAAAAGGCGCTCGACTTTATCAGTCCGCGCGTCCGCGGACGAGGCGCGGATCGCAGGAATCGGTGACGTGACGGTCACGTGGTACACCAGTCCGCGGACGAAAATCGCGATTCGGTCCGCCGTGGGAATCGGCTATAAACAAAACACAACGTTATTTTAAAGCACTCGGTCTTCTGTAAAAAAAAAAAAAAACTACATGATGCACCAACACGGCGACCGAACTCATGAGGTAAGAGCAGCGCCAAGGCCTATACAGTCCCTGCCACCGTCTCCGCCACCGTCTCCACTCCTCTAGTTTCTGGTTCGACCACGAGAGGGCGAGCGGCGGGGCTGAAGTTGTGAATACATATATCCAAGCAGTAGGACAGCGTGGCCAAGGCGGGAACTGTTTCCCACCCTGTGCTGCTCGGATTGGAGCGCCGCGAGCAGTCCGAAACAATCCCACTAGTCTCTCGCTTTGCATACGCGAGTGCAGGCTGGCTATAGAAGCCCCACCCCGCGACCCGTGCAGCTAACGACCAATGCACCGACAGCTCCCAAACACCCATTGACGAGCTTCGAGAAACGCCTTCTGACGACAGACTTCCGTCGAGTGCCAAGACCGCGCCTCCAGCAGCACCGGAGACTACGAACTCCATCAAACACGACCCGCAACAGAATGACGCGTTAAAAAAGAAGCGTAATAGTCACCGCTTACCGACCGATATACCATACCGACGTCTGTAGATTCATTCGCAAATGCCTTTACACCATTATCTGACATGACCTTTACATGCCATTGGCTTACAAATAGTCATTTTATTATTTCTTTTTTCTACTCTTTATAGCTTCTCTGAAATATGATTGTTGCCTATTGTGTATTACGTTGTATGGCTCATGTTGTCCAATTATGTTCACCCTATAAGCTGTGTAAGCAACTCTACCCTCACTGTTTGTTCTTAAACTGCACCACTAACGTGCGAATTTCGAACCTTCGTAACCACCCTACTTCGAATGCCACTGGTAGTATGACTAAATAAACGATAAATAATCCTCTCGGTGACTGCATAGAAGAATATTGCACGAGCGTAACTGGACATTACCGGCGGGAACTGCGGACACAAAGGAATACACTCTCTAGGACACAGAACTCGTTTCCCTCGTCAACACGTGAGCACCGACGACCTCGTTCGCATGTGCACACTTACAACCATGTCGGAAATCTTCACGATGAAACTGGCACGAGGAGTGCCGATTCCGTAATAGGGAATTGTCGTGAACTGTTTTATTCATTTAAAACACGCCGGCGGCCGTGAGGCAGTACGAGGGTGAGCCCGTCCAATGTTTTTGGATGAAGAAAGAATAAACACTTAACACTGGGCGTAATAGGGTTGTCCCAATATTAAGTGCTTATTCTTTCTTCATCCAACACCTGAACCAACACGCTCTTCTACCAAGCTTCCCGTCAAATATTTCTGAGAGAAGTAGGTGCACACTCGTTGTGTTCCTCGGTCTCCTTCTAGCATGCTGATGGTAAAAAATAAACATTACTATTATTATTATCGCGCAATGTTCTGTCCTAAAGCGACAAGCAGTATAAGATGTATGTGCTTCGCTCTATAGTCGCGTTATCATGGCTTGTCACGGAATATATTTAAAACTATCAAACAAACGCGTGTAAAAAAAGTTAACTTCATCCGAGTCAAATATACCAATCATCGAGGAGTTTGCGCACCAACTAGTGTCTTTTTATCGGGAAGTTACGACGAAAGACGAGATGCGGGCAAAAAAACAAGGCCCCATCCGAACTGGGGCGAATCTCCCGCCGACGAGCCCCCGAAAACTGCATGCACCGCCGCTTACCGCGAGCACGTGCCTGCCGCACCAGCGCCGTCCACCCAAACCGCCATGGCCCCCACGTCGACGCTACGAGCGCTGGGTGACGCCGCGAGCAACAACCGGCCACCAAGACGCCGGCAAGCGCGGCGGAGGACGCCCCGGAGGAAGAACGGAGGGAACGCCACCCCCTCTCCCCGCCAAAGACGCCTTCTCGTCGAAGGCGGGGCCTGAGGGCGGGACTCTGCAGGGCCCCCTCAGTTCCCCGCACGGACCGAACGCCGATCAAGCCCCCCGACAGGCCGCCACCGCGCCGGCAGATCTCCGCGAGCGACCGTAGTCAACACAGCAACGCGCCGGCGCCGCCGTCGCTGCACAAGGCACCGCCATGCTCGTACCGTCCGACATGATGGGCGCCCAGTCCAAGCTCCTCTACCAGCTCAACAAGTTCTACGGCGAGCGCGTGCAGTCTCGGAAGGCCGGCGTCGCCAAGACTCTCCGCGAGGTGTGCCGCGTCGTCCAGGACGTCCTCAAGGAGGTGGAGGTCCAGGAGCCGCGCTTCATCTCGTCCCTGAACGACTGCAACGGCCACTACGAGGGCATGGAGGTCATCTCGCCCACGGAGTTCGAGGCGGTGCTCTACCTCAACCAGATGGGGGTGTTCAACTTCGTCGACGACGGCACGTTGCCCGGCTGCGCGGTGCTCAAGCTCAGCGACGGCCGCAAGCGCTCCATGTCCCTCTGGGTGGAGTTCATCACGGCCTCGGGCTACCTGTCCGCCCGCAAGATACGCTCGCGCTTCCAGACGCTCGTGGCGCAAGCGTGCGACAAGTGCAGCTACCGGGACAGCGTCAAGATGCTCGCGGACACCACCGAAGTCAGACTGCGCATCCGCGAGCGCTACGTGGTCCAGATAACTCCGGCTTTCCGCTGCGCCGGCCTCTGGCCCCGGTCCGCGGCCCACTGGCCCGTGGCGCACATCCCGTGGCCAAACCCGAACCTCGTGGCAGAGGTCAAAGCAGAAGGTTTCGACCTCTTGTCCAAGGAGTGCGCGACGCTGCAGGGAAAGCAGTCGTCCATGGAGGGCGACGCCTGGGTCCTCTGCTTCCTGGACGCCGAGAACAGACTGCTGTCCGGAGGCTGCCGGCGCCGATGCCTCAGCGTGCTCAAGACCCTTCGGGACAGGCACCTGGACCTTCCCGGCAACCCGGTGTCCGCGTACCACCTCAAGACCCTGCTCTTGTACGAGTGCGAGAAGCATCCCAGGGAGCTAGAGTGGGACGACGCGTGTCTCGGAGACAGGCTCAACGGTATCCTGCTCCAGCTCATCTCCTGCCTCCAGTGTCGCCGCTGTCCGCACTACTTCCTGCCGCACCTAGACCTCTTCAAGGGGAAGTCCGCCGGAGCGCTCGAGAACGCCGCCAAACAAACGTGGAGGCTTACACGAGAGCTC
The DNA here is from genome assembly GCF_016920785.2 of Ixodes scapularis. Lineage (NCBI taxonomy): Eukaryota > Metazoa > Arthropoda > Arachnida > Ixodida > Ixodidae > Ixodes > Ixodes scapularis. The sequence goes on from NW_024609839.1 coordinate 76,733,472, forward strand.
CTCACAAACCCCAGGTCCCTCGAGAAACTTTGAGGCTTTCTAAGCCCGCCTTCTGTGTGTTTGAGCCGGAAAACTGCAATCGTGGACCGTGACGGTGCGTCATCCGGAGAGCAAGACCATCCCAACCAAGTGTCTCACCCGGATATAAACGCTGCTGCCCTCTCCACTAAAGGCCTCAATATGGACCCACAAGATGGATCACGTCCAGACGCCTAGAGGGAATGTCCACATCCCCAACGTCAGACCAACCTCTTATGGAGAAAACAATCCGGGGTCATCAACGTGTCCTCGAGCTCCCTCAGACACCCCGACAGATGACACAACAGTTTCGAAATGCTGCGGATGCGCAAGCTACACCCCGACGCGTCTTTAGCAAGATCTTATTAAAAGAACTGTACGCCACAAACCGCGGATGACTGCATCACGATGGAGTTGGCCAGCTGGGAAGCTCAACAACATTCAAGACACCCCCGGAACCTTGAACTCGGCACAAGCATTTGGATTTGACGCGACGGTGACAGTTGGTTGTTGTGAGTGCGTGCGTGTGTGCGTGTATGTGTGTTGTTCCCGTTTATTCCCTTGAGACGCGCCCACCTCACTTGACATGGTGTGCCCGCCACGCATCGTCGATCGGATGGACTTCGCCTCAAGTGCGGCCCCTTTAGGTATTTATTGAAAGAACAATCGCGGGCTGGTGCCAAGTCTCCTAGTCTCCGTACCAGGGCTTGAGGAAGTAGCCTCACGGACTCGCTCTAGAACCGCTCCCTTAAACTTATAAATAACAACAAAAAAACTTGCTTCGTCCCCTTGGTCCCTGTGCTAGTACGCTAAAGTCATTCCCCCTCATCGGACCATCGAGTCTCTCTCGAATCTTGAGACTGAAAAATACAGAACAGAGAGCGAGAAAGTCATCTTCACCTTCCCAACTATAGTCTCTGAAGGGATCAGAACGGCAGGGCGTGTGTTTCGGGTGCACGGCCTCCAGCAAGCCCTCTCCGCCTTCTGGCGTGCACTCCCGAAGCTCGCGAGGCGCCCGAGTGTTATCGAGGGCAAGGAAGCTCACGCTGGAGGCGGGACCTGCCGTTCTAATCCTGTCAATGACTGTAGTGCTAGCTCAGCCCCCACGTGCTTCTTCCTCTGTAAGCGTGCTCCTGTTCTCGGAATAGTTTTAGGAACCTGTCGTTTAGAAAGACGCCGTGAAACCGCCACTGTTCGTTTGGAGAAATTCATAAAAAAGTTATCAGCCCTCCATTCGCTTGCTGCAGCGTGTTCATTTCTCGATGTGCACTCGTGTGCGCTCACAATCCTGCATATACGACTTAGATGTTCCTTCCCTCTACATGCCTGCAATGTTGTTGTCACTGTCGTGCACATACTAACTTTCTTAGACGTTAAAAAGCTTATACGCCTTATGTACAAAAAAGAAGTAGTATCAGTTAAACGGCAGCTGGTACACTGCACGACTCCGTTGGCGCGAACACGACATCGTCTACTTAGAGTATATTAATGAGAGCAACACTTTACTATTTAGTTTATTGCCTATTGCAATTGGATTTTAAGAGAGAAAAAATAAATATCTCTCGCTAGTTCGTGCTAACAGTGTCGCGCTATGTGCATTCTCTACATTTCGAAATCGCGCACAATACAAACATTGGACCCGATTAATTCATTTCCATATTTATTTTATCGGAAAGACGAAATAACGCTACAAATTTTCGAAACAGAAAACATTTAATGTTTTTGATTTATCTATAAAGCTTGAGGTTTCTAGCTAACGCCGAATATTTAGAAAAAATAAGGATTAAACAAAAAATTCCTTTTTCTTTTCTTTCGGAGTAAAGTATAGCTTTTCTTGTTCACGTTTTGCTGATATAGCTGACAGACTCTTCAGACCATCATGCTTCTTCAGTAGCGGCAATAGATCTTTACACCGCGAGCAAGTGCGGAACTGCACAACCAGTTAAGGGCTGTTTATACTCCGACGTTGAGCGCAGTGAAGGCAGCGTAGCGCAGAACGGGCGCCTTTCATTGGCCGGCGACCAGAAACTCGACATCTGCGACCAATCAGTATCAGTGTTACGTTACGTTGGAGTATAAACGTACCTTTGGCGTTTACGGCGACGACATAAGATGGAACAGCGGCCCACAGGCCGGAGTGCTGCTATTACCATGCGAGAAGCTCCGAGAGAGCGAGTTTGTTAAAATCGTGGCTGTAGCCAACTGTCACATTTCTCGTTGTCACATTGTTGCAGTGGATTCCGTGGCATAGCATGCCATAGGCCTCCCATGCGGCATTTTACCCCCATCGGTCACTGGGCTGAGCCAGCTCTTATTGCCGCTTACATTGCACGTTGATGACGAATTCGGCTCATCTCAAAGTATATACCAGAGAACGAACCCCTGTATGAAACCTGCAAGCGCAAAACTCCAGCTCAGCGCGTGTTCGTCGAAAAAATATTAAAAATACGAAAGTACCGGAACTTTGGTCTTGGTATTAGAAAGCGATTTTCTCGAACTGTTCGGGTGTAGAAAGGCAGTACCCTGCATTATTTAAGCACCTATAAAGGAACCCAACATCTCCTTGAATCGCACAATCACGTTATTACTACTGCATGATTGGCACGGCTACTGCTAAGATACTCGGCGTCAACTACCTTGTGTTACATTGTCAAGGCTGATGAGCTTGCACAGTGCTCGAAGGCACTTGTGCGAGAGCGTGGAAATGAGACGCAGGACAAAGCGACGTGCTTTCGCAACAGTGCTGGGCACTGTTGAAGCTAAAATTACCTTCGCAACCTAAAACAAAAAATAGTTTACGCCGAGTATAGCCAGTACAAAAATTAAGATTCCGCAAACAAACATAAATAAAACAAGAAGCTCAGAGAGATAGAGTATATATATATATATATATATATACGTGACCTGTGAAGTTTATGAACGGAATCGCAGATCCATGCAGATACCTACAGATCAGTTAATTACGGCTGATTATCTTTTAAGGCCTTTCACATCACTCGACGAGAGGAAATAAAAAAAAAGTTAATCAAAGCCAAGGCTGCGTAGACTGGAAAGAAAATGAACTGAATTGATGCAGAAATTATTACCATTTGGACTCACTAACTACACGTATCATTCTCAGGGCATGCACAGTCTTGCACGCTTTAGCCAGGAAGAAATATCGTCTACCACAAGAATTACCACTGAGCAAATCGGTACTTCACCAGATAAATTGATTACTCGACACCGAGAGTAGCTGAACCATACCATTTCAAAAAGAAACTTTTTCATGTTACTGAATCGCGTGACTTTTTTTTTTTTTTTTTTTTTTTGAAGACTGGACGTGGTATACATTGCGCTTATGTTTTAATAAACGAGACATTCGTAGCTCAATCCAAATAGTTGCCGAGTATTTTCAGAGCTTACAAGCGATACATACCTCATTTACACACACAGTGAAAAATATTTGAAAAAAAAAGTAAAGAAATTAGTTTAAAGTTTAGAAAACTGGTTTTAACCGCAATCGATCACTAGTATCTTATTATTACTCTTTCGTCACATTTTCGTTTATTTCATCCGATGTACGTGCATCAAGGCCAACCGGTGCCAGGTGTTGGGGCACACTAAAACATGAATTGAATTGAATCAAATATTTACATAATGTCCGCGCAGATTACATTCCGAGCCTCCCAGTAGGCTACTGTAATTTTTACATCCGACGAATTATTTTTTTTTAGTTTTAAATCGGTAGGGCAGTTACATAATTGCTAAACCGACCCTACATGAACAGAATAAGGTTCGGAAACGCGATACGCTCATTACCCCCTAATAAAAATGATGCCAAGAAAAAAAAAAAGAGGAAAGAAAGAAAGAACAGAATAACATATAGCCTCTCCAGACCATTACGCCTTCAAGCTACCTCTTTATTCGTAAACTTGTCTTGCCAAAGAATCGCTATAGCGCCAACCGAATCCTAATCAACGTTTGGACAAACGCCTCCACGTCACACAGGAAGAGAAGGGGAAAAAAAAAAAAAACGGCAGACAAAGATCGAGTTTTCGTTTTTCTCCGGGCTTGTTCGAAGAAAGCGTTTCATTACCCTGAACGAGAGACTGGCTCATTGGGCAACGAATGACATCACTTTGCGATTGTGTACAGCTCCGTTCATCGTTCAAGGGACCCTTATAGACTTCACAATACCTTACAAAAATTACCAACGAGTTTCAAGTGAGTTTTTGATGTTTTCGAATACATTAAAAACTCAACTGAAAGTCATCGATAATTTTTGTAAGGTGCATACGGTTAGGCAAATAATTTGAAAGAATTACGATGCAAAGTAACTACGCAAATACTAGAAGCTCAACGGCGACACGCGAAATATGCCGAAGTATTGATACTCAAACGCGTGCACAGTTGTGCGCGAAAGCCAAGAACGCGTGTAAGTTTTGCTTTCTCGAATAGAACTTCAAGAAAATTGAGGACAATATAATTGAACGTAATAGATTAAAATCCCCAGACTAACAGAAGAGACGACACAACACAGAAGTGTTTCAGACTTGTGTTTCTTGTCTTCTCTCATTCTCCCTATAGTTTCGGGTTTTTAGTCTCATCTTCAACTAACGTATACCGGCTTAATTAATACTTAAAAAACAAGCGAGCTGGTGATCATTCATGGTAATAAAACCCGAGACTCAGGAACACAGAAGGGGACCAACACAACACCGTTGTGTTCGTACCCTTCTGTGTTTCTGAGTCTCGGATTTTATTACCATGTATACCGGCTCCTTGATTTGCACCCTACATTTTTGTACACCACAATTGCTGCAAACGAAAGCGGTATTTTCCCCCAAATATCTTAATACCGGTTCATTTGCTCGCTGCTGCCAACATAAAATATTAATAATAAAAATATAAAAAGAAAACCGCGGCAGCAATGCTATAGGGATTTTTAAGATGGGCGACGGGATAGGTAATAGCTACTGTGTCGCAGTTGTTAGTCCTTACCCGGTAGAGGCTCAACCTGCTAAAGCAACAAACACACACAAGCCGCGGACATTTCAAATGCACCACCGTATTCAGTTCACGACAAAGCATTATTAACGGGCACGAAATCATATGGGCGCAAAACAACAGTGTACCATTTGTTCGCAAGCATATTCTTTCGTGGGATGCTTGACGAAAGGTTGCCAGAGTCACTAAGATACGCATTTCAGAAAGGATCGAGTAACTAAACAAACATTTCTTTCATCCGTACCGCCGAACTTCCCATCGCGTTCGCTCGTTGAACTCACTTATTCACCGGCCGTGCCCTCTTAGAAAAAAAAACGTGGATCTATATCAAACAGTTGTTTACCAGCGTGTCAGCACCGTGAACGTTTCCCTAAAGCATCGCAGAAGTTTCCGCGGTGCAGTCGGTCACTATGTAGTTTCTGCGTCTCCTTCACGCGCCAGGGCGTGGGAGGGAGGTCTGCTAAGGCACCTCAATTGCTCAGTGGGCCAGATTTGACAGTCGGGACGGTCACTTCAGCAAACATTGGTGTCTGGACGTCGGCGTCGGGCGAGACGACGATTGCCGCCCGAAAGACGAGCAAAAGACAAAGATTACTAACAGGGAGCCATCTTGGATCGATAGCGGAACGCCTTCAAAATGGCGGTCCGCGAGGAAGCTTCGCGGGAGTGCCGCCAAAGAAGAACACAAAGGGCTGGGCTCGGAGCTACCGTCGCGGTTGTAGAAGCGAAACACGAGACAATTCGGCACGTTTACTCTTAAGCCCCCGAAAAGCGTGCATTTCATAAGTTTTAGCGAGATTAAATAGGACTCGAGGTCCCATAACCTCGAGCCATATATTAACCAGTTAAAATAAATTAAAGTGATCTTTCTTTCATAAAAATTATTTTCCGAAATTTCGTGAGTTTTATGCTTAATAATACCACAGGCTAATGACATCTGATATACACAATTTTAGCGCTAGAAAACAACCAGCAAAACATGGGAGTAGTAAATATTTAATACCATCGTCATACTTAGAATACATTCTTTGTGTCGGTAAATTCCGGTGCGATCGTTTATGTATACCAAGACTCGTATATATCCAATAAGCTCGGACAAATTTAGCGGGATTTCACAGTCACAACATTTTTGCGCCTCACCTTCGTACGTTGCTTTCCACGAAATATCCTCACCAGAAACCACTTTACGTGAAGAAAATAATTTCAACAACGAGAAGAAATACCGGTCCCAATAATAGGAACTTTTTCGTACATCCCGCGGAGAAGCTTTACGTTGCTATTGCGCGAGTTCGCGTCGTCACTATAGAGCACGAATTGAGCACGCGCGCCCGCAGAACCAGCAAAACCCCACCGTACGATATATGCGAAGCAACGCAACAAAATCACGGACACGCGGAGTTAATTCGCCTCGTCATCGATCCTTAGAAAAACCTCAAAATGACACGCGTTTCTCATGTAACTTCTTATGTGTTTGCTCTCGTAACCTTCTTACTCCCTGCCGTAAAAAGAGTCACCTCGACATGTTCACCAAATAATAAACTATAACGGAAACCATACGCGGGAGGAACGCGGGCGCTACAAATCAGAAGAAATAACGGCGACAAAAATAAATAAATAAATAACTACAGTAAGAGGCACAGAAGCCGAAGGCAAACATCCACGACATCGCGATAGTACAGCCTTCTATGGTGCAGTGTGAGGATGAAAAGCGCAGGGAGTCTCTTTCCGATGTTCGACCTCCAGTCAAGCGCTCGAACGCTGCCTTCCACCGTGCTTTGGCAGCGCGTGCATGCTCGAAGCTCCTGAGACGTAGAACTGCTATCGAAAGTAGAAAAAGCTCGCGCTGTGGAGGCGGGACTCCTAAAGGGCCTCCCAGCGGTGACTCAAAACAACAACAACAACAAAAAAGCCGCAATAACTAAAAAAAAAAATGAGCGTATCACCGGGCGAAGTAATTAAGATAACAACACGCTCGAGATAAGACCGAACTGAACATTAAAAACTCCACGCATCCTTAACGAAACGCCGGCAGTATTTATGCGCCGGATAATTGACTGAGATCTTGAAGGTGCGCAGTATACACAGCTGGACTCGCTTGTATAAAATGACTCGATAAATATTTAAAAAAAAAAGGTTTCTGCGAGCCAATAAGAGACTCGGAGGGGACCAGCTCTCTACAGGAGGAGTGTAATCCTCCGACGAAACTTCGTCACGTGCTTCACATCGACGCTCCGATTGGTTCACGAGGGGAAGGGGGCGAAGCTTCCACCCTCTGGCAAACGGAATTGAAACGGAGAACACTGCTTGTGGGTGCGTAATCATTTTCTTTCATTGTTAGGCGTAAAGGCTTCTCAAAAGTTGAGTGGCTAGACAACGCGGGGTGCATGCATTAGCGTGATCATACGTGCGTTAAGGTGAGTATAAAAAAAAAAAGAAAGTGAAAAAATGTAAGGCTTATTAGCGAGATTTTTCGTATCTTAGCTGCAAGCTTAAACACACACAAAATGTTATTTTCTTTTGAACTCTAAGACCACTCATATTCCGCCGTTGTTTTCTGTACTTTTTTTTTTTTCTTTCTTTCAGTCAAATTTCAAAAACGTCGCACAAAAACATTATAAACATGAATAAGCAAACCCTAATAAAAAAAAAATGCAGCGGAATTCGGCTTTATTTTATCGGCTTCCATCGTAAGAACACTGAGTATTTTTTTCTTTGGCCTTCGAAAACACGACAAGAAGGGCTACAACAGTTCACACGTGCAATAACGGTGTCACTCTCGCGTGCAACATAGAGACCCCAGCCTTTTTTTTTTTTTTTATTCTTTCCGCAATTTATTTGGTCCCGCTACATCTGGCTATTTTATTAGCATTTACATTCGGCAAACAATACACCTCGTCCGCGACAGCATCGCTGCACCACGTACAACTCGTTGCTGAACAGTCATCGTGTCATTTTGCCGGCAGAGCACTCGGAAAGCAAATGACTGCGATCATACGGTATAGAGCACGGCAAACAACTAAGCGAAAAAAAAAAAAAATTCAGTCGATACAAGATGCTCCGTGCTGTGACACCTTCACGCAATCAAGCCATGCTCACAGCGAGACAACAACAGATTTGAAGCAAAACAGATAATTGAACTCTTCCTTGAAAATCGGTTATTAAAAAAGCTCAAGTCCCTTTGTTTTTCTCCTTTTGTTTCCTTTTTGTTTGTTTGTCTGTTTGTGTGTGTGTGTGTGTGTGTGTACTTTTTCTTTTTTTTTTTTTTTTGCCTTTCAGAGATGGTTTTCTCTGTTCAGTCTTTTTTGTGCTGTTGCTGTTAAAAAAAGCATATGGCATTCCCAAAATATTCATTTTTTTCCACGCGATGCGCTAAATTCTAGAGTAAGGACACTTGCGAGTTAATTCTTCGCCGCAGAATCGTGACTTTGCTAACGAAAAACGACGAGTGAAACCAAAAACCGGTTTGACCAGAGGGGAAGAACGTCGAGTCACATACACCCCGGAAGTCAATCAAATCAACGTGTTTTCGCTGCTTCGTTGGTCATAAAGATTACGCTTGGGCGTTCTATATAGATGTCTCGCCGACTGCTTATCATCGAGCATTAAACTTCGGTTACTTTTCGGGATTATCGGTAAGCGAAGGTTGCGGGTTCGATCTCCACTCCTGAACCAATTTTTCGCCAGCTCTCTTTCCCTTTCTCTACCCCCCAACTTTAATGCTATAAAATTCACATTCACTCTCTCCCCTCTTCGTTCACAGTATTACTACGGCTGCACTTTCCATATATATATTTATATATATACACTTAAAACACGGATCCCTACTCACAAGTATACCACAGTGCTGAGTTCACGCTATAGAAGGTTTACCAGCGCTTGAGGCGCCTAAGCCGGAAAACACGGGTGAGACGCAGGGCGCCGGGGCCTCGACCTTCCTTCCATCGATCGCGGAGTCGAAACTCTGGGGCGACGGCTGGAGGCGGAGCTTGGACCAAGCGCCCGGAAGTGGGGCCCAGCCTCCCGGAAGTAGGCAGACTCTCCAACGCGCGTGCGCACACACACCACCCGCGCGACCAACCTCTCCGGGAAGACGACAGAAGATCTTCTCACCAACCTGCCACTGAAGTCGGATCGCCTTCCGAGTTTGAAATTTTAAATCCGACAAAGAAAAATTTTAATTTTTTTTTTTCTCATATGGTTTTTGATGACGATGGTGATGAGGATGGTGGTAAGGTTTATTCGTTCGCGTGTGCGAATTCTATTTTAATGGAAATGTCAACGAGTTATTATAATGCACGCTAGAGGTTCAAATGTTGCTATTGTCTATGCGACTTCTGGGAGGCAAATTGAAGCAGAAATCAACCAGCCTACTTCTGCAGTGCTCCTGTGCATTCCAATAAAAAAAAAAAAAAAAAGAGCTTGCATTTTGTTTTTTTACCGGAAAATAACATGGAACGCTTTTGTTATTTGGGTCTTATCGAATAGTAAGTACCTTTATCAACATTGTAGAAGGACAATTGCTTTAGTTGGCGCACTTTTCTTCATCAGTGAACGATGCTTAACTTCGCTATATTTAACGCCCAAACCTCTGTTCCACAGCGACGATTCTAAGCAAAATAACGATCGAAAGGAATATAGAGTGTGTTCAAGGCTCGCCAGCATTCCGGTGGCGCTTATTTATTTCTAATATGCCCGTTTCTTCGCTATATCAAAATGATCCGGTCTCGCATATTTACGAGCGGTTAAAACATTCAAAGCATAAATAATAAAAGTACGTGGGCTATGAAAGGTGCCACTTTTTTATTATTTCCTCTAGGTGGCGTAAGCTATCGCCCGATCCAAAGGACTCGGCCGAATCCATCCATCCATCCATCCTCTGCCGGGCAGCCTTTATCGGGCACTTGTTATCAAAAATATCGAGGGGCCGGGTGATCTTCTGAACGTAGAACAAGCATATTCGCACAGAGCAGAAAGAATGAAGCGGCACTTATTGAAAATCGGAGTAGATTACGTGGCTTTCAATATATTCGGATCGCACATGCACAGGGAGTTACTGATCCTGTGTTACTGCGTAGTTCTTGTCGTCTTTCTTGATTTTCCAGGTGTCCTTCGTTCGTATGGCACGTATATCCCCCACGCTAAAAGGCGCCGAAGTCGTGCCCGCGATAAAAGCGTCCACAGTGCACATAAATACATGTACGAAGCCGTTTTAGCACCTTTTTTAATGTAAATTGAAAGAAAAACGTCGTAAATGAGCAATTATTTCGTCTGCTTGACTGAAAAATGTTTCGTGCTACCTAGTACGTACGCATTATTCGAGATATTTGCTCTTATACTCGAGCGCAAGGAGAAAATGCACTCACTTTTTCCCCTACCGGAAGTCAGTTTTCGACTGGATGCTGTCTGCTTCAATTGGACGCACAACACTAGCGCCAGTTGAACCTCTAGCGTACATAATAATAACTCTATGGGAACATATAACCTATCTCCCAAGTTTTTTTTTTGTTCTTTTTTTCCTTCAAAATTACTAAACAATTTTTTTTTTTTTTTTTTTTTTTTTTTTTTATTCGACGTTTGAGAAGTTCCACGTTTGAGAGGGAGACTGAATTTCCACCTCACGGTTCGAACCGAGATATCATCCGCACACGGTTCGTCTGCTATCGCGAGTGAAGAACGGGATCTGTCTGCTATGAAGTGTCTTTCGACGACAAAATCTAAACGAGAAAAACACGCCACACCATTTGTTACAGAGAGGGGGGGGGGGGGGGGGGGGGGGGAAGGATCGTTTCGAAAATCCCAACTTGTGCTGCCGTAGACGAGGTCTTCGGCCGGTAGACGAAGACGCCCTGCGCTCGGGAGAAGAACACGAGGGGCCGGGAGACCTTTGAGCGTTGCTGATACGTTTCCACCAAAAATACTGCCCGATCGTGGACTCCCGAACGGGTAAACAAACATGTCATTGGTCGATAAACTTGTCGAGCTGAAAGCTGTGACGTCCCGTCCAATCAAGAGCTGCATAAGAAACCTCTTGATCCCACCAGGGGCCAAAATCGAGCCTCTAATTTCGGTTTAGTATAGTCCTTTTTTTTTAGGGAAATTAACTACTTTGTAGCAAGAAGTAATTGGTTGACGGGTCGGCACTACATTTCAAACCTAAACGGTAAAAAAAAAAAAAAATTGGAGGGGGCGTTTTACATGTGTCAACTAGGATGTGAACGAATTAACGCAAGAAAGCAAGACTGGCTCCTCAACTAGATCAAGTTCGACCGAACGCCCGACAACCAAGTACCAGCGATACGATACACAAGGAACGCTACAAACCCGACAAGACTTCATGCAACTAAAAAACTAACAAACCAAAACAAATTAAAAAAAAAAATACCTGCACGCACGTACGCTTTCTTTGTATGCATGCAAATTGTCTTTCAACGTATCCCCCCCCCCCCCCCCCCCCCCCTCCTCCCCCCCCTCTTACCTCTGCAGCGTTCGCACCGCCAAAAAATAATTTCCTCTAGTTTTCTATGTATATACATTTCGAGTAGTTAAAAGACACCCGAACGTCAGATAACGCTCCATCGTGTACACAACCGAAACGAAAAAAAAAAAGAAACAAGAAAAAAAAAAGAAAAAGAAAACTTCGCATAGCTATGACGCTCACACCCAGACACCCGTCCCCAAGTCAAGCAGATGCAGCCGCGCAGCCGTACACCCGTGGCACCGGCCAGCACAAATCAAGCCCCGCCAGTTTTCTTTCTATCTTCCTTTCTTTGTCTAAGCCTGGTTTTTAGAGACATTTTCGCGCTAAACGTCGTTTCGGCTTATCTTCTCTCCCGTTATTTATAAAGGAGACGTGATGCGAAACTGTGATGAGGCTCGAATCGCCCGGTCGTCCTTCGCAGACGACGCCGCCGTCGCCATCGTCCGACGCGTCGTCTGCTCGCCAGTGTCGTCTGCGTTATGCTAAGAAGTCCTTGAAGCACCGTACTCGCCGCGACCAAAATATGAAACGAAACGCGACGAGGGGCGGAGCTTGAACAGAAACCGACCAATCGCCGTGTTCGGCGCAACGGACAAGCCAACCCTTAATCCAGATTAACGGATTACAGAGGCGGCATCGAGTGTTCCCTCGGAGCTTCGCAACTGCCGCCGAGAAGACAACCTGGAATTTATAAAAAGAAGCCTCATCCACCCACTTTTTTCCTTCCTCCGGTTCGGGATCTTGCGGCATCGAGATTCTCCTTGTCTCGCTTTTCTTGGCTCGAATTTTGTTGCGGCAGATCCGCGTTAGGATACAAGACACTGTCGTAAATCGAGGGCCCGACTTGCACGAAGATAAGGCTGTGAGATAAAGCGCGCGCCAGACCGCGTCCAATGCGGAGCCTTCCGTGAGGAAACATCCGTCAAGCGACAGCGGCGACAACGCTGGCGTTGACGTCAAATTCTAAGGACCGCGCGGTCCCTCAGGCCGAAAATGAAAACTCAAACATTTTAAACACCCCCCCCCCCCTCCCCCTCCCCCAAAAGACTACCTCTATAAGTCTTTTTATTTTTCTTTTTTTAGTAAATTTTTTTTTTTTTTTGGCACGCACGCGAATCGCAAACAGGGACAGTTTCCTCGAACGCCACAAACGTAGCAAAACAAGACAATATTAAACGAAGCAGCAAAGCATTAACTCGAGGACAACTTTCTGTGGCATTTCCGAAGGGAGGAGGAGTGCGCCTGGACAGCTATAGAACAGCTCTGAAGCACGCGCTCCCGCTGTTTAGAGCGCATGCTCAGAACGAGCTCACGTTCGATAGGCTGCCAAGACCGGCAATCTCGATGGTGGGCAAGGCACATTGCAAAAGAACTGTAGAAGCTCGCCTTCAGCAAGCGCTCAACAGTAGCACACACGGCCAGTGAATACTCCCTATGCGCAGAGCAAGTCGTCTGGTTCTTGCGCAAGAGTGGAGGTGACGTCAGAACGAAGCTAAGCTCTGATTGGCTGATTGAAAAAATAGTGGGTAGACCTCAATGCTAAATGCCTTGACCCACTATTTTTTTTTTTTTTTTCAATCAGCCAATAAGAGCTTGGCGTCGTTCTGACGTCACCTCCACTCTTCCGCAAGAAGCAGACGACTTGCTCTGCGCATACTTCGTTTCAATTCCAGACGAGCAGACGCTGCGAGTTGATGGGACGAACCAAACAGCGTGAAAAGTGTCAATCACTGGGCCTCCCCTGCACATGATTGGTTCAGCGACGGTAAAACACGTACAGACAATTCGGAGCGCAAATTCGTCTGCTTCTTTACGAACGCGCTACAGCAGACAACAGCTGAGATGCCACGACGACAGTCACAATCGGGTTCGCTCGTATATACCTTTTCCGCCCAAACTCGTATACGATCAACCACCAGGATCGCGACACCCGACAGCACGACACGCCGGCCCCCGTGACGTCATGCATTGCTATTTGGTGACCAATTTTCGACGCGGTACAGGACACTAAACACACCGGTCGGAGACGGGTTCCAGCCACCGTAGTATCGGACTGGGTTCGTCAGCGTGCGACAGGAGGCCGTGCGGCGGGGCGGCCACGGGGGAAGCGACGTCAAAAAAGCGAGGGACGCGTACCGGTCACGTGCACGCGCCCTCGGCGGCACGTGCACGAGGCTCTGGCAACACGTGCGGCGATAACTCCGTGGGTCGGAGGAGCGGGGATTACGAGAGGAGGAGGGCCCAGCTGCTATCCCAACACACGCCATTCCAGGTCTTCCCCGTGGACCTTCTCGTCGCAAAATACTCGCTTTTTCGCTTACTATATACATATATATATACGTATGTATATCGATTTGACAGACATCTGTCATGGGTTTAGTTCTAAGAAATTAATAAAACGTCTCTGTCCTCCTATAAGGGTGAAAAAGAAAGGAACCACCTCAACGCGTCTCTTACCCATGAGCCACATTTTTCGCCACCCCCACTGGCGCGACGGTGTATGTTTTTAGGGAAGAATACAAGACATCGTGTATTTTCAGGGGAAAAAAATTGCTCCGTCATAAGCGCACCAGGTGTAGTTCCCCACATGTAAATAAGGTGCACACTTTCGAGACGCCTCCCTCTTGTTTTACATCTCTTCACTCCGCCTCTGTGGCTAAGTCCGACAAACAACAAAAGAACCCCGCATAACGATCGCCCAAAACACCGAACATGTATTATATAGCAGACTCGGGTGAACTCGGCTAAATGAACTTTAGTGAGAAGTTCATGTTCAAGACCCGGAGACGGAGGCAGCAAAACCAGGAGGAACTAAACTGGGAAGGACTAAATTAAGATTAACTAAGAGTCATGACTCTCTACGGATTTGAACCCTTGCGGGTTCCAATCCCAGTCAGGTGCCCACGATCTGTCGGAGGATTTTGGCGGAGAAGGCCCCGTGTAACCGAGATTTAGGGTGCGCCTCAAAAAATCCCCAAGTGGTCAAAATTATGCCTCAAAAGGTGTCATTCCTTGGTCTGGCGCGTAAAACCTCCAAAAATATGACTCAGACCAAGAAGTGCCGTGTTCCTTGACGCAGCGGGGTCGATAAACGAATACCTTGAAACCCCAAACGCAAAATTCTATATTAGTTTTTACTGCTTGCGAGATCCACTTTCGTCCTTGGAAAAAAACACAAACACGCGGGATAGTCAATGTCGCCTAAAGAGACAAGACATCCCCCCACTGCCTACCCCCAAAGATCCAAACTACGCGAGTTCGCTTCCCCTTGGCGCACCCACGGCTGGAGGCACAGTATCCACATTTCGACAACCAAGAATACGCGTTCGGTCGGTCTCGCGCGTGGTGCGCACGGCGCCGCACATCATTTGCATCCGGGCTCGGCGGGACAAGGGCCCTAAGCCTTCGGCTCATGCATAGGGATGACCATCGACTGGACGTCGCCGCCACGCTACCAGGTAAACAATACGCCGGGACGAGGGAGTGGGCATAGCGAGCGGGGCTTAGCATATTCGATCGCGACATCAGGTCGCCTTCCACGTCGAACGCGCGCGCCCCTAATTCCCGCAATCGGCAATCCTCGAAAAACAGCGGGCGCCAGTTCTTTAGTCCTCCGTATATACGACCAAGGCTACCTAAAAGACCAAGGCCCGCGCCGTTCCCCCACAGACGTCATCGGTCGTGGATTCGTGCGTTGCCTTATACCTCGCGTCAGCTCAGCGTCGTCGCCAGCGCGCCATGAAGCGTCTCGACAACGACAGCGACGTTAGAGCAGGCGGCGAGTCCCGGACGGACGCGTCTCTGCCGTTCGGGACGAATCGGAGACGCACAAACGATGACGACGCGTGCACAGGCCTCGCCTCCTATTAGCGTCGAGATGTTTCGGTGGCACCCTCTTATGGTTTCCCTGCGTGACGTCACGACTGGGATTTGCCTCGCCGTGACGTCACAAGTTGTTATCCTGGCTGCTTACCATCAGGTGCGACGAGGAGTTCGGTGGTGTGTTTAAAAAGCCGAGTGGAAGCTAGGAGCCATCGCAATCCGAAACTAACACCGTCGAAGTTGACAATCTGACAATGCTCATATGCATATGGTTTGGCCAATCGTGGAAAGCTGACCGCAGCGACGCTTTTGGTCGCGCACATCGCTAATACTGACAAAGCCTGGCAGATCGCCACGACAAGCGGCCGCCGAAATGGAATAGGTGGAGCGGCAGACAACGGATGAGAGGAGAGCCACGTGACTGGCGCCCCGCTGCGGCGAGACGCCGAAACACACTCCCGAGCGAACAAGTGTGTTTCGGGTTCTCGCCGCAGCAAAAACAGTGCGCTGACGTCCGGGTTCGCCGAGAAATGGCTCTTTGGTGCTCTGTGGTACCACATCCTCGCGCCGCTCCAAATCTGCAACCGGGCATTTTATGGCTCCGTCGTCCAACTGCCAGGCTGTGTGAGCAGAGAGGAGGCTATGGCACAGGCCTCGCGTCTTCTAAGTGGTACCGGTATGACGCACTTTCTCGTTTGCATTAAAGCGCGTAGCACACACGGACACAAACATGGAAACATGCCCGTGCGAGACCTCACACACATGCGAGCGCACACACTTAAGAACAAACATAACCGACACCACCTAAAGATGTTTTCTGTTTCCCGTCGTTTTCAGTCACGCGTAGGTTCCGTATTTGGTATGCGAGGCGAAAAAATAAGACATTTCAACCTGGAACATGCGAGAAAATATAGGTGAGGCAAAACAAGGATGTGCGACAATAACACATTTTTCGCCAACGCCTACCAGCGGAGTGGAGAGACCGAAACGATGTTTTACCACATACCAGAAGTAACGACATTCGAGATGGCTGCGCCCTTGTGGAAAAGGTGCATAGAACGATCAAAGCCTAAAAAACAGCTTCTACCTCCACGCAACGTCGTAACAGTCGGATGGAACCAACGCAGCAATTGAGTCGTCGAAAAGCTCGTGCACGGGTTTTGGTTATTCTAGGTATAGTGTCGACGAGTGAGAGTTTGCGCGTTGCGTGAACCAATCGAACGCCAGACCGCACCCCGCGACCGCTCTCTAGGCGTGTGAGCATCTCAGAAGAAAACGAAGACCTAGTTGAAGACCAACCCCTGATAGGCAAGGCCCGGTAGATATGCGCCACGAACATTCGACCGGTCGTCATGGGGGACGTCGTGTCCACCTTGCAGCGTGTTTTCCGTATCGCATATACGAAAAGCCCATTACGTTTTGGTCTTTATATTCCAGGTTTACCTTCCGACGCGATAAAGGTACAAATATTTCCCTTAATATGCGACGATCCTCGGTGTTGGTGTTAACGGTACCTCAACACGCAGAAAGCTATAAAAAATCCTTTGACTGTTGACGCGCCGACGCGCTGCTGCGTGTGAACGCTGCCGAGAACGCGACGACCAGGAAAACACCGGTGTAAACGCGGAAGACCCGAGTCAACACGTTTCCCAAGCAGTACGAAAGCAGACCCGCATGCACACAACATTTGAAGTGCTGAAACATTTGAATCTCCCGCCCGTGTACAAGACAACAGCGGATTCATTTGTGTCAACGAGCGTCGACAACAATGAGCCACCTACAACTGACCCGCGAAGAAGAAACAGGCAATGCAAACGCATCGACTAAAAAGAAATGCATCATTCGTGTAGTCTGGTCGCAGGAGAGCGAAAAACTCCAAACACCATACGCGAGCACTTATGTACACTTAGCTTCACCGACTGGTTTTTAAACGACCGTTTTCGTTAGCAAGCGGTACAATCGAAGGTGGAAGGGAAGTGATACAAGAAAAGCAGATTTCGTTTTGTCAGGAAACAAAAAAAAAAAAAAAAAAAAACCGTTGTCTGTTTTGTTAGTGAGAATAGGCCACAAAGTCGGGGAATCGCTCGTCGTCACGCGACAGTTACGGAAAGCGAGAGATACGACAGAAAGAAAGACACGCACGAATAGAAGAAACAAAGCCGCACGAACACGCAACGCTCGCGCGCGAGCGTAAAAGAAACACTTACTCCGCTAACGCCGCGCGGAACTTTTTGTGCACACGCGAGCGTTTTGTTAAGTGCGGACACCGAGAGCTCTCCACCGATCGCACTTCACGCTGAAGCACCCTCGAGCATAGCAGCAACGAGAGACAGACACGCCTGTATATGACGAGCGCCACTATATCGTCCCGCCAAACACCCGTCTTCCCTTTTTTATCGATCTCAAGCAGCGAAAAGCACTCGGAAACACTCAAAAACCGGCATGCACCAACAAGCACCAACAACAAAATCAGGCACGCCGCACACACACACACACACACAAAAAAAGCAAAAAAAAAAAAAAACAGAGCTCGCTCACTCATCAAAATCCCAAACGAAAGCATGAAGCCGCCGTGCTTCGCCGTCGTAACAGCCACCAACCCCCCCCCCCCCCCCTCCCTTTCCCCTTCTCCCCCCAAACCTAAACACGAAACATATTGTCCTACCCCCCCCCCCCCCCCTCCTCCCCACCCTCTCTCTCTGACTCTACAGAGATATACGAAAGTGCTCCTGGTATAACATTCCGTTCAACCCAAAGCAGACAGTGCGGAAAAAACCTAAGCAGTCCGCTGGACCAATCCCACGTCTGTCATCTGTCACGTGATAACGCTGCCGCTCATACCCACGGGCAGAGGACGGGGTCAGGTGATGGCGAAAATTTAACCTCCACCGCACTGTCAGCTTAACGGTGAACAGTGGTGGCGGCCGTATACCAACCACCAGCGGCACCAGTCGCCATCTAGTACGAGGCATAGAGTACATCGCTATAAAACAATATATCGGGACAGATAATAGATTTCAGAGTGCTCCCTTGTTCGTGGCGCCCTCCCTCAAAATCTGCCCCTCTCCCCTCGTCCCGTTCCCCCACAACACGTCCATTAGCGAGATGAGGACGGTGACGATATACCGCTACTACACTACACGCCGCCTCGCGTTACGGCGGCCCGTAGCAAAGCGATACGAGCCGTCCCAGCCAATCCGCCGCCGCGAACGTAATCACGTGACAGGCGCCCCGCGCTCGGCCGCGACTCTCCCCAAAGTCACGTGACATAGACGCTTCAATGTGATTGCTTCGATAGCCCGTAGCGTCCGTTGCGGTCCACGGAAAGGTGAAATGGAGTACACCTATGACAACTAAGAAGAAAAACAGAAAACTAGAGTAAACACAAAAGAAAGAGAGAGGCCATTTTAAAGGTGGAACGGTTCGTTGTCAACACAAAGGGATACACGGCTTTAAATGGCCGATCCGGCAATACGACGACAAAAAGAGAAAAGGGTACCGACTATCCATTAACAGTTATGTAACCCCGCGATAATGCGTTATCTACGTTAATGTGTCTATTGGCAACCGTCGTGTAAAACGAGAGATATCAGAGTTGCATTTGCAGACTTTGCATGCGGGTGATCCGTGCACAACATGTGTTTCCTAACAAACTTTGATGAGTGGTATTGCGTTACTGTGGCTCTTTTTTTTTTTTTTTTTTGCGTGTGCGTTCTCTATGCGGCGCATAGGAAAGTGACTTGGTTTGTTTTCATGTGTTCCAAGGGGCTCCTGTAACAACTCCCCAAGATTTAACAATATAAAAAAAATCCATAAAATTAGAAAATAATCTGCGACCGCATGAAATCAAAACGCGCATTAGAATTGGAAAGGACCCTTAAAAACAAATCGAATTTCACCTTAAACATTTGAGAAATATATATATATATATTTTTTTGTGATTTACAAGTGCATTAAACGCATATCATCCCGTAACAAAATGTAACGTTTTATGTTGCAATTTTTTACACCTGTTTCCCTCGTTGTAAAACTCATTTTGTGACTGGACCCAACATCAGCCCCTGTGGCTACGGGCACAAACAATTTTTGTGCCTTTTACTGTGTATTATTTTTAGACGAATAAAACTGAACCTGAATCTGAATTTTAATGCTCAGCATAGTGCGTACTTTACCATAAACTAAAAAGAGGTCAAGCGTTCAGTAGTAGTGCCCGGCATTTAAAGGAACGAAGAAAGCTGATTCTCTTAGCCTGACGAACACCAATTCTAGTTAATCTACAAAGGACAAAAAAAAATATTTCGGGCAGTTGGAGCAGTTTACTGCAGTAGCGAAAGCACGCGTTCATTTCGGACACCCCAAATCGTCCGCACCTGTCGAGATCTCCCCTCCTCCGGCGAGCCGCTTCCCTGCAATGCACAACATGGCGTGCGAGAGGCCGTTTCATCGAAGCCGGAAGACAGGCAGCACCGTTCGCCCCGAATCATCGCCCGCAGACCAAGTGGTGCTGCGCACGCGAGACGCGCGTGCACGCGTGCACGCGCCCAACTCTCGCGTGCTGCAACTTACAAAAAACAAAACAAAAAAACTATAAATGTAACAAAAACCAAACAGTAGCAGTCCCCGCAACCACCTAATACACTCATCGCGGGACCGAGACGGAATTGGCCGAAGCACACAAGTTTGAACGAATTTGTTTTTTGTCTTGTTTGTAACGCTCTGCTTCCGGATAGTCGCTTTTCCGTTCTCGACGCGGGATGCTCGATACCAATTCTGCCTTAGTTTGAAGTATCGCTTCATTAAACATTTATTTTACGTTCTACATTCGTCTACCACTTTTCATCCCCGACAAGATATATCGGCACTAAATTCCGGCAACAAAACCTAACAAACGATAAAGTTACATTTACACGCAACGGGCCTTGCGCGAATTTTCGTGTTTTCTCGTCTGTTTGCCATTTTGTTGCGTTTTTCAATGTTTTTTTTCTTTTTAATTTTGGCAACGTTTTACTGTATGTTAAAGTGGGAAAGAAAAGACTGGTGAGGCGAAAACAGTATGCTTCTCTTCTGTCCCTCTCAATCTCCACATGAGGAGAAAATGATTATAAAGGGATGAACAACCATTAACGACTAATGAAATACGAGTAACGAAACGTAACGCCATTCCCTGCAAGAAACGAGAACGTAATTTAAACAAACAAAACAGGTGACGAGGAGCAACCACACGAAAATAATAAAATAATAACTAACAAAATCCCGGCAACACAAGGACTTACGAGCCACGTACGGCATGGCTAACGAGTAATAAAACACATTATTTGCGAGTCACGGGCTGCACTTCCCGTAGCGATATAACGATAACAGAGTAAGAGTACCACAACACGTTACTAGTATCAATATTGCAGAATACGAATAATAAAATACCATAAGCGAAAGAAAAAAATACGTACCAGCGATTACGTATATTGCGAGGAGCGACAGAAAACAACATAATGAGCAACTAAAGACGTTAGGCGCATCGTGAAGTAGAGGCAATCCCTACATACCATTAATGTAATTACTACCAGGAACACAAAGATGAAATGACACTATCACTAACTATCGTTTTCAAAGCAGTCGTGTTGGTATTTTTTTCGATAACACATTGAAACAGACAGACGGCCGGACTTCAGGGGAAAAAGTGAGTACCAAGCATGTTTCGATTGTATACGTTGAGTCATTATGTCCGATTCGTACCTAACGTAAATTCCCGTTAAGTAATCACTCGTTAAAGACAGATGGATAACTGCTCAACCGATATAACAACCTTTTTCTTAAACTGGTAGAACGTTACAACAAAAACAAACGCCATGTATATGCCTTGTCGGGTGCGCCGTTTACAAGGAAACGGAGAAACCAACGCTTTCAATAAACCGAATTTATTTTCACCACCAGACGGTCTCATTACGTAGTTGGCTATATAAATCCAGCTCGACGTCACATCCATCACGCGATGCAGCCGGCTCGAATATACAAAACGAGCCTTAATAAACCGGTCCAGCATTCCTAGCCCAATGATCGGGCGGGCGGATGAAGCTCATTCCATTCCAAAAGATCTTCCTGTACCTCCACCTCTCTTTTACCACGACCCCCCCTCCCCGGCCCTTTTCCGTACAAAGTAGAGAAAAATAAGCGAGATTGCAGGCTTGATACGGCCACCCGAAACCATCGGTCGCGCTATGTCGTCCAAAATAAAAATTTACACAAAGAAAATATACGTCCGCCCAAAGAGACATTGTCGCGTCGGCGACTGTGCATGCGAGACACAAACCCCCCAGACTGCAGAAGGGGGCGGAGCTATCGACCGCAATGCTCGTCGCCCATTGGTGGACGCCCTCCTCCTCTTCCGCTTCAATCACACCTAACGTCCTCGCCTTCGTGCACCTTTTATTTGCTCCCCTCGGAGACGGCCATTCAACGTCCCTTCCTTTCGATGAACTGCTTCTCCTCTCCCATCATCTGCTAGCTGTTTTCTTTTTTTTTTTCTAGCTCCCGTTTTTTTTTTTGTTTTTTTTTTTCTTGAGGAGCTAAACTGAGTAAGACCACCATAAAAGAGCCTCTCAAAGCCTAGTATATTTCTTTACAAAAAAGGAAAAAGAGAAGACGTCATACATCTAAGAACATGTGTTACACACGGAAACGACAAGGTTCCACCGGCACGACAAACACCCAACATCGTGCGCCAAAAAAAAAAAAAAAAAACAACTATAGTTAATGACAGAATGAAAACGACATGTCGTGCCTTTCGACCGGCCTTCAGCGCGCGCTTGTTGCCTTCCGTCGTGCTTTGACTACGCGCTCGAGGTGCACGAGGCGCATAACCGAAGCTCCTCCCCGCCTTTCTCACCTTGTCGGTGACTCGAACAACGCGTATCACACGATAACGATAATGTCCCACAAGCCCGACAAACATCAAACTTTGTCCGCCGACAAAAAAAAAAAAAATCTTTTCGGCGAATTGAGTAACTTCCCAAGAACAGATTGTTCGCCACAATGTTCTTCGTCCACTAAGTGACGTCCTCGAACGGAAACATCAATTCATGTGACCCTGTCTGCATGCGTTTGTCGTTTGTTCGTCCAGTGGGGCGAGACCCCACTGGACGAATCTTAAACCTCCATTGCACTGTACCCGCGCATACACCAACACGATAGCTGGTGCGCCCCAGCACTACAATCAATACAATAGTAAGATATCCATATATATATATATATATATAGAGAGAGAGAGAGAGAGAGATAGAGATGGAGAGAGAGAGGAGATAGAGCGAGATACCAATCAGGGCTCGGCGTTCTGACGTCACCACAACCCCCAAAAAAGAAGCAGACGAACTTCCGTTCCGTATAGTTGTCTTCGTCTCCTCTCATAGTTCTAACACCGATTCTACCTGCTTAGAACACAGAACGGCTTTTTTTCTCGAATCTCAGCAGGTCCGAACACGCACGTCGCCCAAATCTAGACTACGTTCAAAATACAAATGCAAACATGCGCAACCTTACCCCATCTAAAAAAACTTTTCCCCCCTTTCCTACACTTACCCCATCCGGCCTTCCGCGTCATCAACACTCAAAATCCAGATTAGGCCAAAGAGGGGGCAAGCCCCATCAATGCGCAATGACGAACACGCACTTTTTAAGGGCGACGCCGAACCAAGCAAGAACCGACAAAAGGGCGGGAGATTTAGACAGGGGGGAACACGCCCCAAACAACACCCGAGTATTACATCATGCGCGCCGGGGAACGAATAGAACAAAAAATAAAACGAAAGCAAGGCATTGCAAATGTCGGTTAATCCGTACCTTCGCGCCACGGGCCGTATAAGCTCTCCGGCAGGTGATTCCGTACGTCCCCTCCGTTTTTTTCTGCCGATATAATCCGACTTAATAGGGTTTAAGCCGCTCGGACCGCCGCGCCCAAGAACCAACCTCCCGTATATCAAACTAAAAAAAAAAAAAAAATAAAGCAAAAAAAACAAAAAAAAAAACAACACAGAAGTTGGCTATTTGTTTTTGTGTCGTCCAATACTCCTGTTCATTTATAGGCAAATGGTAAACTAATTGGGGAATTAGGAACACACGGAGTTACTCGGCCACTCGCAGGACGCGCGGAAGAGACTCAAAGTCATGTTTGTGCTCGCGCGTGTATGCGTGTGCTTTTTGATTAGAACGAAACACGTGTGCATGTTTGTGAGCTTGTGCAGGCATAAAATCAGATCTAATATAACCAGAACGAATCAGGTGCGTACGTGTACATATGTGTCTGTTCACGCCAACTCGGGAACTGACACACCCACCAGCATGCACGCATACAATGACACTTTCACTTATATTAAGACTTACGCGTGTTTGTGCGGAATGCGTGCTTTTTAGATAAGACAAAATCCCCAACAAAACGCTTAAGGCCCAAAAACGCAAGTTCTACGTTCGAACGCGTGTAGTGCTGTCGTTCGCACCTATCGCCCGTTCTCCTTTAAGGCCCGTTCACACTCTTGCGACTGCTTGAGACCTCTTAAACCTGGGTTCCTTAAAACTTCTTAAACCAGAGAACACACTGGCGCCATCTATTGGGAAGCAGTGTAAACTCGGCGGTCCGGCATATTTGTTTTTATTTCTCGCGCAATATCCTTTCTTTTTTGGCTCGAAAAACTTTTCTCAATGTTATAAACGAGCCTTTCTATGGGTATTACGCACATTTGACCTCGGGAATCCCGCAAAACCTTCGCTTTTGTGAAATGCAGTTCTAGGGTCACCGCATAGATGGCGCCACAATGTCAGTGTGTTCCCTCATTCTAGAAACATTTAAGAAGTTGTAAGAGATCTCGTCTCTCTCAGTCGTACTCGGTCGCAAGAGTGTGAACGGGCCTTTACTCCATAAAACATAACTAGTATGGCGTCACGGCATCTCAGACATCAAATAATACTCGCAAGTTCAAGAAATGAGTTAAAAGAGCACTCAAGTGGATTCTGAGACCGTCTGTTTATGGTTATAGCTTCAAACAAAAACTCTAAACACACCAAAACCTCTGACACGCCCCTCTTTCTGCGCCTTGGAGTACACACAAGGGGGCATCGTCAGACTCCGTTTTCGAATAAAAAATGATGTAGTACGTCTGCGGCACCTGAAGACCTGACGTTTTTGGCAAAATACAATGCACAACGCGTCTAAAAAGAGCAATACATGTAACGTTTGGAATCTGCACGCAAATCACTATTTTCATAGGTCAAATTTTATGGAGGTGACGAAACCCGAGAATGCCCTGCCCTGCC
Organism: Ixodes scapularis; assembly: GCF_016920785.2. NCBI lineage: Eukaryota > Metazoa > Arthropoda > Arachnida > Ixodida > Ixodidae > Ixodes > Ixodes scapularis. The sequence goes on from NW_024609839.1 coordinate 76,758,079, forward strand.
CTGGCCTGCCCGCCCTTCCTCAACCCCCCCCCCCCCCCCCCCCTTTTTTTAAAGAGAAAATAGCACCCATGCATTTGTATTGCTGTGAGATTGCTAAAACGCCTTGCCATCCAGAACTGGTCCTTTTTATTGACTAAAGCCCAACAAACAATATGCCATCAAAAAACAATTCGAGTGTTAACAAACATATATGGATTTTTCAAACTCAGGCGTCTAACTAAAAAGCCGTTTTGTGATTTAGTGCTATTTGTTTATCTTTTCCCGCAAAAACAAAAAAATCTGAATCTCCGCCGCTTCAATTTTGCGATCACAACTACTCTCATCACAAGAAAAACGCAAAAAAAGTCAAGAAAAACCAAAATTAAAAGAAGAAAAAGAAATAAAAAAATATAATAATAATAAACGCGAAGCACTACGTCCTCCGCCCAGTCGGCTTCCCCTCATCAACACCTTCGAAACGGCGGAGCACGCTTTACAGGGAACATGGTTCACGTCCATCTTTCCTTTTTTTCCGCCTCCCTTTTTCTCTTCCTCTCTGGTCTGGCTTTGTTTTTTGTTGTTAGTATATTTTCCTGCGAACCCTCTTTCTCGACAATTTAACGTAGTTGTAAAGCGTCTTATATCATGCGGGTTACGATAGAAAATGTACACCTTTTTTCGGGCAGCGTCAGGTTTCGACGAGTTCAGGCTATGATATTCACTGATGCTTAACGCAAAGGTAAAATAAACACGTTCTATCAATCAATCGATGCTATCATAGCTTCCTTGTCAAACCACAAAATGTGCGTACCGTCTATTCGGGATCGTAGATGCATTTGATAGCAAAACGTGGCCAGCATCCGCAGAAGTAAAATAAAACCAAAATAATAATATATATATTATTTGGCTAAAGTCAATTGAAAGAACCAAGAGCAAAGAAAAAAATATATATATATAAAGTTAAGAACATTGGTGAAGTCGGAAAGCAAGAGCCAATAGTCATATTACGAGTCTATGTCCGTCACCATTAGTTGCCGTGGAACAAAACAACGACTCCTTGCGAGAACTGCATTAAAGACCGACGACCAGTTCGCGCTTTCCACTTTTTCGACGCTTCCTCCTCTCCCCTCTTCTACCCTGTCCACCACTGCCTGTTTCCTCCTCCACCAGGGGGAGGAGGATCTTCTGCCTTGCAGAATCTCTTGTCTGGTCGTCGGCCTTTAAACAAACTCCAGAAAAAAAGGAGGGTGGAAATTTTTTTAACATTATCGTTTGGTCGTTACGCAACCGACGGTAAGAATAAACGACAAATGACGCTCCTGTTCGAATGACACCGCTCGAAACGCAAAGACGCACGCCTTATTTCAACGAAAAGCTAGCTACGACGAGAGAAATTCGGGAGAAAAGGCACATACGAGTGTCGATCGATCGTCTCCGAAGGCGAGAACGGAAAGCAGAGGTCGCGAGAAGCGCAAAGACACCGCTAGAGTTACTGGATGCACTCATGGTATTGGCCCTCCCTGTCCTTGTTATCTTACGGGCGCTGCCATTTTGGTGCCTAGTGTAGAGATGGCGCAATGGAAATTTCTGGGAAGTAGCGCGCGCCCTCAAGCGGCGCGCGTGAGCCATCAAGGGAACAGTGAGGATCGCTGCACCATCGTCTGCTGCAGCTACCACCGTACCGCCTGCGAGAACCACGTTGCCTAGGTTCCCGTTGGGTGTACGGCAGACGGCAATCTTTGCAGCGCCCTGTGCTGCGCTGCGCTGCCCACATGAGGTGAGAAACCCTCAATCACAGCACATATCTCCACTGCCCTTTTTTGTATGGACAATCGTTGGGGATGGGCCACCGTTGTTTCTTGAACAGAAACAACGGTGGCCCATCCACCGTTGTTTCTGGGTTTTGGTCATGGTTGGGGGCGTGTCCCTCCACACTTTCGGCTTCACCTCTGGTGGCGTCATGTCGCGTCCAGAAGCTGCCAACCTCCACGATGCGAAGGCTCGGCCAGGCTGGACTTGGCTCGGCTAAAGTGCGCGACACCCCCATCCTTCCCATATTTCCCCCGAGCGCTCACTGGAGGCGCTGGCGTTTCCAGAACTGTCCATTGGCTACACACAAATAAACCGTTAACGAACAAGCCCGCGTTTGCCAGCACCGGGTTTAGGCACTGCGCCCGCGCATGCGCAGTGCGCACAGCAGCGCCACCACAAGGGCGTGACGTCAGAAGTTTGAGTTGGTTCATAGTTATCATTCGAACACGCCCCTTCGTGTGCTCTTATAGACACGGCGTAAGAAAGCTCGGCGAATATCGGCTTGTTCCGTCGCGGACTGTCTTAACGTATCCGGAAGAGGGAAAACCGTTTCCTAAGATCCCAAATTTAAAAAAAAGAAAAAAAAGAATGTACGTTAACCGGCAACAATGATTTCGAGTACCTAGATGGCCGACGTTTCGTTACTCTGACGGAGAGTGGCCCATTTTGTGACTACACGCAACCCCGCAAATCAGAGTCGATAACCCGGCATGACCAGATACGAGAATGCAGAATGGTTATCCAGGACTAACCCGACGCGCTTTCACGCATTCCCGACTTTGTCGGACAACAATGCCTCGGCGCGTGCGCTAAAATGAGAATTTCAGCTGAACGACCACAAACATCGCACTGTTCCCCGGGAATAGTTTAGATCACAGTCATAAAATATCGACAAACAGAAATTCAGTTTCAGCTTTTGGACACGTATACCTTTTATTCCACCGCTCTACGTCTTTTTTTTTTTTTTTTTTTACCCATTTTTCGGGTTACATCCACAAAATGATAAACTTCTGCTCTCCTTGAGAAAAATATCGTAATGTTGCCGAGGACTTTCATTGCCCGGATATTTAGGACGCAGATCAATTAGAACTTTGATATTTCCTCAAAAACTTTCTATTTCACGGAATGTCCCAGAAAGTTGGCCATGCGTACGCAACCGACGAAATAGTTTCGTAAAGGAAAATAAAAAACCGGTCCATCGCAAGCACCGGGTCAAAACCACCGTACTGTCCGTGCGCACCGCGGTTCCGTAACACGTTTCATTCTTTTTTTTCCCCCGCCATTTCCTAAATTTGGTTTTTCACATGATGCACGCCATATCCCATCGTGAGAGACACCACCGCACACCGTAATTATTCGATCCTCCCCCCTCTCTTCACCAGCTCCCGTCTCCCTGGAGCGAGCAAGCGGCGAGCCACGCGAAGCCTAATCGCTCCGTTACACACCAGACCTCGCCCCTCCGACTCCCAAACAAATATAATAAAATCCAAACAAAAATAAAGCCATCAGGGAATCGAGCGAAAGAGCAACCAGCCATCACCGCCCCGAAAAAACAACAAGCCGTGCGCACATTCACACACGCACACGCACCCGCGCAATGAAGAAAGGACCCATGCCCCGTTCTACACCTAACGACGGGCTGCGCAGCGGATGCTACCAGCCAATTCGAAGCTGCGAACGAATCACATGACCACGCCCCCCTCTCCCGAAGGTCACATGACTCGCAGACACACGCGCTCTCCTTCAACCTCTTATACCTGGTCCCTCTGCACCACGCGTACGTGTAAAATAGTGTGGAGAACAAAAGCTCCCCAAAATCGCGAAGGACAAGTAGGACGACGTAGACAACCAAAAAGTACGTCGTCGTTCTACTTGCCCTTCGTGTTTTGGGTGGCACTTTTTGTTGCCTCCAACGTACATGCCCGTACGCGTAAAAGAAAATCTCCCCATCACTATATTTCACCCTCTCTCCGATTCTCTAGCACACAGTAGACTCTACCCTTACACACCCACTCGCTCTCTTGTTCATACCATCACCCCTTTCGTTCACAAAGTACCTTTCTATCACTAGCAGAAACATTATTTCTTCAGAAGTATCTCTGTCTCTCTTTCCCTCGAATATCTCCACCCTATAGAAAGTACAAAAAAAAAAAAAGAAAACACACAGAAACAAACTTGTGCACCCATAAGCCACCTGCACGCACAAAATCACGCAGAGAACACCCAAACATACGAGACACCGCACGCGAGCACTCATCCCTCATTACGTCCCACTCCACTCCCCTCCATCCTTCCCCACCATCCCCAACTTCCCTCAGCAGACCCCAAACATAACCCAGTGTACCCCCCTCTCATCCCACTCCACGAAATGGAGGAGTAATTCGGTCGCCAGCTAGCGCCCTCTTGGGACAGGGGTTAAAAACTTAGCATAAAAAAATAAAAAATAAAAACAACTCCCGGGAGATGGCGTGCGCGGTCGTGCGCTTCCGGCAGCGAAGCGTTGCGGATGGATAGTGACTGGCCCCCTTGCGGAGAGCATCGGAACCTGAACATTCCGCAAGCATTGGCGTGGACGAGTGCAATATGTGATCTCGGAAAGATAAGAAATAAAGATTTACAACGAGATTATAGAAAGAATTAAAAAGGAACGTGAAGCGGTTGCTCAAACGAGAATTGTGTACGTTCACAAATACTGCACATTTCCCCCTTTTCTAATCCCGCATTGCTTTTTTAGACAAATATCACAAAAGTGCATGTGTAACTAAACGTCACTGAAATCTATCTGCCAAAAACGTTTTTCCGTAAAGTTCCCAAGTAACCACCCGGGAACAAAAGCTGGAATCTCAGTAGAAAGGAGAGCCTGTCTTGTTTACATTTTTATTGATTTGTAGAAGCGTGCTTCGAGTGTGATTCTAAGTATTGTTTCCATTGCTCATAGTAGTTTTGTGGAGGTGCACCAATAAGAAGACCATTTTAGCTGTTTTGGGGCACTTTAAATTAAGGTTATATCATTATTATTATTAAGACACACGCGGAAATTATTTACCAGCAGCATCAGAGGTAAAAACGTTGGAGTACATTCCACGAATGCGTTTTTTCCTGGATCAAGCAGGTACCTATGATATAACCGCTAAAGGAACCGACCCTAATGCTAACCTTCACGGCAACACTTCAAATGACTTTGTCTCTTCCTCTTCTTTGTCTTTTCATTCAGCGAGCTGCTTTCTACCACGTCGTCTGCTACTAAAGGTGGCCGAGTCTGTTAGCGCACCGTAGTTCAGAGCACAAAGAGCGAAAGCTCGCGCTGCAAAACCCTGTGATCCCGGGTTTAAACTCTCTCCTCCTTCTCCCTTCTTTCTTCTTCCCCCTCCCCTCCCTCCCCTCCCTCCCCTCCCCCCCCCCCCCCCCCCCCTCCCCGTTTCGATCTCGGATGAGCTAGAGTATTTGCGTACGGACGCGTATCACCACTGCGCGGTGCACATAAAAGACCCCGGGCTAGCAATCGTGCTGCACTGGACAAATTTCCTAACGATAGTGTACGACAGCGTCGGCAGACAAAACTCACGCTGTCTTAGAGTTAATTAGAGCCGCTATAAATAAGCGTAGAGTATCATCACTCCATTCCCTGATCTTCTCGTAGGCGAGCGCCACCATTTTCGGCACTTAGTGCAGGGCGAGTGCAATTGGGCTCCTTTCAAAAGTCCGCACCGTCGCCTGTCCGCCATTGCTCGATCACGCACGATGAGCGAGGATTGGACACGAGGGTTCCGTCGGCGTTCGGCGTGAACTCTCGCGTTGAAACCGAGTGCCGCGTCAGCGTTCTTCGAGGACTCGGATCCAATGAGACGCTACGTGTCTAAGGACAGATGGATGGATGTTAATGGCTATACCCTTTGTAAAGGGCGGTAGGTTGCGCCACCTAGCCTAAAACTAAAAAACCCTTACTATTTTATCTCTAAAAAACATCGAGCAACAATGGCGACATCCAATTTTGCTCGATCGTCGTCGTCCGGCGGCCCCGAGCTAGATCGTTTAGGCCCGTCGCGGACTGCTCTAAACTTTCTGATTGACGAGAAACCATGTTCGTGCGATTTGAGCTAACGTTTCGGCTAACTGGCTACAATGAATTTAAGAATACCAACATGGCTGGAGTGTCGTTAACACTCCACATCTAGCGATATATTTTTTTTTCTCGTCTGCTATTACAGTGCACGCACTTTAGCTGTGTTCACGAGCAGTGCTCCGAAAACACGAGCAGTTTCAAAAGCACAGGGGATCAAAGAAAGCCGTATGCAGTTTTGGCGTAGCGGACTCATTCCGGCACGGCGGCGGCGGATCGTCGGCGAGAAGGGCAAAGCCCGTCGGCTCCAAGGCGGGCGACAGATGCGCGGGCCGGAGTATCGAGCGATCGGGCGCGCTGGCTCCTCCGCGCATCACCTGCCAAGCGCGACCAATCAGGGCGGGGGAGACTGCCGCGCCCGGACGCGGCCGGGCGTGAAAGTAATCCGCGTGTGCGTCACCGCCGCCAAAACTCGCCCGCCCGCCCGCCCGCCTCGTCCCAGCGCTGGGTCTCTTAGCGGGAACAAACCAAAACAAACGAGAAGCCTTTGTGCCTAAAAGCTTCAGAACCAAGCTTCGAAAAAGAAAAGAAAGAAACAAAAACACTGCTCAAGTTTAGCAGATTTTAGCAGCCTGAAAACTGTCCTTGGCTGATGCGCTTATCCTCGAAGTGTACGCGTAATGGCAACGAAATATGCCAGAGGAGCCGCTGAGGAGACCCTACATGACCTTATCTTTGCAAACGCCACTAGGTTCATAAACACAATGAACAGAGCGGCCCCCTCTCAACACCGCTGCTTGAAACGCCGATGAAGCGTTTAACCGCTAATTCTCCAGGATAATGCCGAAGGAACAAAAGAAGCGCGAGGTCTGTTCAAAATTTTCGAATATCCTTGTAAACCAACTTGCCTCCTTCGACACGTTAAAGGGTACAGCCAAAGGCCCTCGATAAAACTCCAGCTTCGTTGTCCGTGCAGCATTTATTCTTCCTAGCACTGGTGACCTAAGCACACTACACGGGATTCCAAATACGGAGCGACCTGAAGTCACTCGGGACGCAAGCACGGTTCATGCTTGTAAACAGTCACAGGGTCTATATACAGACGGTCGCACTCCTGCGTGGTTGGCCGCGAAGCGACGGCATTGCACATGAATGTGCGTCGTCGTGGCGGCCCGACCCGTGGCTGTCAGAGTACAGAGCGGCCCAAAGGCCGCGAAAATAGGCGTCCGTCTTATTCATCCAAGCTGCCGTGCCCACCACTAGAATCGCGAAAAGTGGCAGGGTTCCTTCTGACGTCACTGCGGGCGAAAATTGACGGAAACGTGTTTTCGGACACGGCAGCAAGCGCTTGCCGGTGACGAAGACGCCAGGGGGGTGGGTGTCGAACCTTATCTGGCAGGTATTGCCCGTATAGGCCTGCCTCGGCAGCCAGAAACTCGACGTTTCCCAACTCTCGACTTAACACGCGCCTCGCGCTCGTTCGCAACGCTGGCACACTATGAGATTCTGTGAAAAGGTACAAAGCGGCAGTACCCCAACTCCTCAGATAGAGAGAGGGCGTAAACCGGCGCCCGAATCGAAGTGTTCGGCCGTGCTCATGCTACATATGCACCCATCCATCGGCAGCAGCTGGAAAATTCGACGTAGTCCGTAGGCAAAGAATGGTCTTTGCCCCGGTTTACCTTAGCTCGAAGCACAACGAAAACGCCTGGGGCAGCACCACGGGCCCCAGGCGTAGGAAACGCTACAGAAACAAAAAAAAAAAAAAAAGACAGCGTCTAACAACAGACGCTGCGGATCACGAAGCCCGTGGTATCATTTCCAAATTGCCAACACGGGAGAAATAAAACATTGCCTCTCGCGTGATTTTTCTGTATTACAAATCCGGTTTCACAAACACTGACCCCAAAAGCAAAAAAAAAAAAAAAAAGTCTCGGTTTGTTGTTGCATCCTACACATGAGCTGCAGCAACGTATACAGCCGTAGCACTGCACGCCGGCCCTTTCCCTCGAAACTTAAAAGGATGGATTTATTTCCGCCAAATTTAGCGCCTTGACGGGAAAAAGCACGAAGCAAATTTACTCGCTGAATTTAGCGGGAAAATTTTTCCGCTAAACGTCACGGTTTCACGCGACGCCGCGTGACGCCGTCACGTGAAATAACATCCCGCGATCGCGAGAAATCACGCGACACACCGTGACGTCACGTGCCAAGGCGACCCCTAGACACGAACCGTATCCGGGGATCGGCCGCGAAACCTGTACCCATAACAGCTACCGCCGTAATACTAGTGAACCGAGTCTCAATGCGGTGCCGAGCTTCCTCGCACATACCACGAGGCGCCAAAGCAAACACCAAACCCCGCACAAACCCACAAACGTTAAGTGCCGCACCACGCAGCGAAGACAAACATTTCGGAGAGCAAACCGAAGTAGGAGAGGACAAGGAGACCCAAAAGCACGATTTGCCCAAATCAGAGACAAGGGGCCAAGCGTATACCTTCCGCGGGGCGAGCTCGCTTGAGAAACGGGGGTTTCATCTTTCGCCCATACAAACACACGACCACCACCCGCACGCCTTCACAAAAACGTACATAACCAACCAAACTAGCGAGCAACCGACACTAAACAAAGAAAACTAATCCAAACGAAACACCGTAAAGCCACCATTAAAAAAAAAAAACAAAAAACAAATCATTAAACCGCACACCACAGAACCATGAAGCATGCGCGCGCGCACACACACACAACCACACGCACATACACACGGGGAGAAAGGTTACCCAACGTAAGAGTCGCCACGACAACACAGCAAACAAAAAAACCGAAAAAGAAAAGAAAGAAAAGGGAGGCGAAGAAGACGGACGCCACGTTTCGTGATCGATTATCTCTCTAAGACAAATAAAACCAGCAGGCAAGAGCGCTTCGCGCGCACGCGCGCACCATATTAAATCAACAACGTTTCGTTTCGCTTAACGTATACCTCTTTATTTTATTTATTTTTTTTCTCGTCCCGAGAAGTATGTGCGCGGGGCTTCCACCTAATACACCCTGCATGCTGCGCGTTCAAAGAAAACGACAAAAAAGAAAGGGACCACAACAACAACAACAAGAAAACCTCCTGGGCAGTCCTCCGCTTCATAACTCGGACTTCATCGTCTATATAAGTAACAAAAAAAAAAAAAAAAAAAGTAACTCTCCGGCAAGCAGGGACGCCAAAGCGCCTCTTACAAAATCCCCAGCGCAGCATTCTAGACTGGGCTCACGCTGAGCCGAACGGGCCGAGACGGCCGCAAGCCGGCAATCCATCTCGCAGTGGAAGCCGGCGAAGAAAGGGGGGAATCGCCTCCCAAGGAACGCCCCCTTTATCCTTCTCGCCCATATTTCCTCTCTCCCCTCTCTCCCCCCTCTCTCTCTCCCTCACAGCGCAACGTTTAGCAGACGATGGACGCAGCAGCTCGGGAAACAAGGACCAACCGACACACTCTCACGCAGCCGACGGGTTTTATTCGTGCAATTAAATAGCGCGGGTATTATTATTAGCTTTCGACGAGGACGGATGGCAAATTACGTAATCAATTTGAGACGGGGCAATTTAATCTAAATCAGCAAACACCCCGCCTATGAAAAGCCGCCGAACTACCATATAATACCCGTACTTATCGACGTAGGCGAGGCTTTAATAGCATGAAACGTGATCGTTAAAAGTGTGATGTGTACGCCTCCGCGCGGTCACCCGAAACGTGTACACGTGCATATTTCCCCGGCGCGTATCGACCGGGAGAAAGATATGCTGAGAAACGCATGCGGGGCGTCTGATATTCCCTAGAAGAGAGCCAATGCGCGTGCCCAGAATGCCTTCCACAGCCCAGTAGACAAAGATGGCGACGTGCAGAGGGCAGTGTTATTACAATAGCTCTCAAACACACACACACAGCAAAACTGTCTAGAAGTTAATCGAAATCAAAATGAAAAAAAAAAACTTGTTATTTTATATCGAGGTAATTCGATTTATTTGATTCTGAATCACCGTAGCGGGGAAACTAGCGAGTCTTTATCCCTAGATGAATTTTTAAACATGGCAGATTGATTGGTCGATCCGTTCGATCACTCGAAACAATACGGAAGGTTACTAAGAATCACCATAGTTATAGCGCAGTCTAATCAAGGAGCTTTTATTCTTGCGACGCTAGAGCCCAAGCGTCATTTACTTCTTTTGCGTTAATGGTTTGGTTGCAAGAGCACTTTACGGTGAGCTGACCAACAAAAGGGATAACTACAAGCACAAACGCAGGAACCGAAAGCGCAAAGTCACGGTGTGGATGCGCGAGCGCTGCGACGCTGTGCCTCTGATGCTACGTGATTAACCACGTCCCAAAACTTAACAAAAACGAAAAAAACTTTGGATAACTGGAAACTTTAAATGATTTGAAGCGCCAAGACGACTGAACTGAACCACCGCATATATAGACTCTAAAACTTACTCCATCTCGAAATAAAAAAAAAATAAATAAAAAAGGCTACGTTTGAAATCTGACTTTCTGATCTGAGAAGCATTTGACCCGAATGTACCAATAGACGCGAGGAAAAGGGAGAAACCAACCGCTGGGTGTGACGTCATATTCGGAGGTTTCGAGTGCCTCGCGCGTGGCCACTCCGTCAGAGAACGCGTGCAGCGTTTCTGACTGCTCGGGCAAGGCTTGCGGAAGGCAGGAAATGGCGTGGTCTCCGTATAACACCCGCCACGGTACCCTCCTTCCACCCGACACGCCTAAAAGGAGGGGCTTCAGCGCTGTTTAGAAAGAGCAGTTGTGACCACTTGGCGTATATTTCTGAAATGATATTTTGATATTCGTAATAATGAAAACAAAATAGACACGATTCTAAGTTTTCTTTTCTCCTCTCAAATACAGAAGCGCTTCAGTTTATTTTTAAGTACAAGTCTATGGTTACGTTTTTATTATGTCAACTATATCTGATTGTTGCCCAGCGTGAACACAAGAGAAGGATAAGGCCTTCTCAGGCACTAAGACCTTTTGCCTAGTCCCCAAGTGCTGTATACTGTGCAAAAAAAAAAAAAAAAAGAGCAGCGACATTTTAGCAAGTGTAGTGCTAACTGTCATTGTTGCCAGTAAACCTGAAACTCGATCTGAAATCGCAGGAAGCAGTTGTCCGACGTCCAGAAGAGTTTAAAACGGCCCGCGACAGAGCGTCGCCATTTTGGCGCTCCGCATTGGGCCCCAAAATGGCGGCGCCCACAAAATAAGTCGGGAAAAGGAGCGCCCTTTCGCTGAAGCGTATATCCTATCCAGTGGCTCGAACCATTTGGCGGCCGTCGTACCCTTCCCATCAACGACCCAACAACCTCAACAAAAAACAAAAAAAAAAAGGAGAGAAGCTAAGAGGTTGCGCAACAACATTCGCTAGCCGCTCATAATCGAGTGGCGAAGGGCGGGCAATTAATACGATGATTAATTGGATAATCTCCCACTAATTACACGCAAACCTCCGTCCGATCCGCGCGCATGCGCCATGGAGCGCCGCCTCTCCGTAACGAAGAAAGGGGAGCAGGTTGCCCGCTGGGACCGCGTCGCCGCTTATTGCGGACGAAGACGCTATGAAAAATAGCTTCTTCGTCCGCAATAAGCGGAGACGCGGACAGACCGTGCAATACTTCGCTTTTTAAAAAAATTTTTTTTTTTTTTTTCTTGTTTGGCCCGCAGGTCTGACACCGGTTATGAAACACTTCCGGGACATGTGACCTTTGCTATAATTTGGTTCGCGAAGCCGCCATGTTACTATACCAATGCAGAGCGTAATGCCGGGGTCACTCCGCTTATATATCATACTAAAGACAGTCTGTAAACATATTCGAACGCAAGTCACCACGAGATCCCTACTTCGAATGCCGCATGGCGCAGAGTTTAAGGAGAGACTTGGCACGCGGTATTCGAACCACGGATATCGCTTGAACTGATGTCTGGCAGACTGTCTTTCGTATGGTGTATATACCCTTTCTTTTGCGAACGCCACCAGACTGATAAGCGTATATGGCCATAAAAATACGATCGAGCGGCACGCGCCGCTCAATCGTATAAACGACGCTGTCCTTAAGGACGACGCTGTCCTTAAGGACGACGCTGTCCTTGGCGTCGCCCTTGAGGTCGTTCTAGAGGTCGTCCTAAATTTCTAGGACGACCTTACTTGTCGCATTGCGCGAAAAAGCAGCGCCGTTGTGCCCGAAAGATGGCCATAAAAATACGCCATCAAGCACGTGTGCAGTCACCGCCGGAGTGTCGCGTGCGAAAGGTGCGCTTTCGGACTTCATCTGTGCTCGTTGTGTGCTTCGTGCGATAAACTGTGAGGCGACCGCGTCTCAATCTACGGCCTCGACATCGGCAGCAGCGTCTTCATCTACGGCGGCTTCCGCAGGTAAACCTGGCCGTCCACGCAAATACGCCACAGCCGTATTTGTGTGAGACGTTCTAGGGGACGACGTCGAGGCGTTGCTCTCGACGTCGTCCTAGAGGTCGTCCTAGACGCCGCACTCGGCGTCGATATCTAGGACGTCGTCCTAAACTTTAATACGTGTAGAAACATTACTCGAAAACATTTCTCCCGCGGGACTATAATGCTTTCGCCTTCCAACACGTAAGCAGTCTAGAGAGCCCTCCTGTAATATTTATTTCGGTATTTAACACTAATAAAGACTGGTAAGCACAGAATCTGTGATGGGCCTTCCAGGGAAGAAGAGATGGGCATCTGAACGGCAGCTCCCGTTTCTAATACATACCACGAGATGGCGCAGCATGACAGAAAAAGGTCGCGAAGCGTGAATCACTTTGCTTTTGCATGCTCTCATCCCCGATCCTGAATAGCTCAGTCGACAAAGCACTTGGCTCACAATCTCAAGGTGATGAGTTGAAATCCTGTCGGGGGACTCGTCTTTTTATATGGTTCCCTATATGGGCGTAGCGCTCTCGGTGTCGGTTTTCCGTTACAGAACCCTATGGAAATTGGCTTATGAAACACATTCTGTGTTACAATGGAAGAAAGAAAACCACAGCGAAGTAAAGAGAGAGAGAGAGAGGGAGAACTACCGCAGAAAAATTAACCAAGGCGTTCTTATGCTAATGAAGGGGAAAAGGGGGGCGCTTCAATATCATCCCGAGGCGATCAAAATCCAGGACCCCAGGATCGGTCTAACACGGCGAGATCATCCCACCGATGGAATCTTAACGAGCCGACGTTAAGAACCAACACCCAACAAACAAACAAAAGAAAAACAACCACCACGAACAAAGCAGACTAAAGTATACAGCAGCTCCCTCCCAGTCCACCCTCTTCCGCGCTAAGAAACAACCAAGCAACCAAACAGGCCGCCAACAAGTCACAAACAAGAAGGCGATATGCTTCAACAACTTGCTGAAACAATGAGCTTAATCAGCCGGAACAACGACGACAAACAAAATATTACTGGCGCACTGATGAGCAAACACGAGGAAGAGGAACTATCGAGAAGAGGAGCCCCTTGGGCGAGGAGGACAGGTAGGCTATACACAGCGCGCCACAAGGAGGAGAAGAAGCTGCTATGGTCTTCACGGTATCATTAACTCGCGTATCTCTAAGATGCGCGCGCTCGTTTGCGCTTTTAATTAAGGTTCGTCCCAATTAATTCGCGGGCTCGCTCGGGCTCGGCAACGATTTGCGAAAGCATCTATCATCGCCGCCCTAGCCTAATACTATAGAGAAGTCCAAAACGATAAAAAAAAGAAAACGGGAGGCACCCATCGCCACCGTCACCGCACCTGCCAATATTACCGGCCCGCCATAAAAACAACAACAACAAAAACACGAGACTAAAAACACACAAAAAACAACTTAGAAAGCAACAAGAAACATACGAGCCACGTGAACAACCAAAGGTCAAAGTCTCACGCGGGTGATGGGTTCGCCCGTTCTAGGTTTGGAAACTGGTCTTTGTTTAGACGGGAATCGGAATAAATTGCACATTTAGTTCGCGGTGATACAATCGCCTCTATGGGCATACCCGTTGTAGCGAAGTTCGCGAGCTCTTAGCTTCGGTGTGTGAGCTTATAAACTTCGCCGAAGCCGCGAGCTCATTAATAATAATAATAGTAATAATGATAATAATCGCGTTGGATATTACAGCCGGAAGTAAGTCAGCTTCAATGAGGGTCTGGTGTCTCAGCTGCATAGATCAGAAATTTAGCCAGAGCTGTACAGGGGTCCTGAAAACGAGCACCACCCGGTAGTGATATACCCGACCGGCTCATCCAGATCGAAACGGGCAGAGGTGGGGAATGAACCAGGGATCCCTGCAGGTTCTGCAGCGCGAACTTTCGCTCCACGTGCTCCGAGCGAGCTCCTTGGTAAAGTCACGCGGTAGAGTGTTTCAGCCGCACGCAAGTTTCGAACAGTGAATATACCTCTCCCGCAGTTTGAGCTACCGCGAGCGCTCGCTTCCTGGTGCTGAGCAGAAAACCGATAGATCTGTAAAGACGTTTCGAATAACCGTTGCATACGTATCTGAAGCTTTATCTGAAACCGCAGGAAACGGTCTTTCGACCTCCGGGAATGTCGTAATAAAAAATCGTTTCTTTTCTTTTTTTTTTTTTTTTTTTTTTTTTTTTTTTTAGCAACGAGCGTTAATTGCGTTCGTTCTGCTTTAAAAACTGAACATCACACACAAGAAAATCGGGGGTACGCGGAGTGCCGATACTTGGGGACCGTATAGGAAAGTCTCAGAGCGCGGCCGACTCTGCAACCTCGTCTTGCCTAATGTCCACAAAAAAAAAAAAAGGGGGGGCGAAAACAAACGAGACGAACTGCAGGTCCCTATAATGAAGTGATGCTGGGAAGCGATCTCGACATTTTTGGTAGCAATCCGACGAGTTTCTACGCGTTGAGCACAGAGCGAAGAAACTCCACGTGGAACGTTTCAAGAGATAACAAGTTTAGAATCAAGAACCGAATATAACGCCCCGAGCAAAAGCTATCCCACTTTAAACGGGACGATACAATAAAAAAAAATCCTATCAGGTTCACAATCATTTATAATCTCTCGCTCCTATCAGGCCCCATATCACATCACACTAATTACTTATCCCCCCCCTCCCTAAGATAACAAAAAAAAATGTTAAAATAATTTCTAGACAACGTAAAATACCAGGGTCCTTTTTTTTAAAGGACGGTTGTACTTTTTTTTTTTTTTGTTTTGTTTGACGAACTGGTCACATTCGAAGACGCATGCTGGGGAAGGCAAAATGCCACATGTAGCATTTCCTGCGATTTTAAAGTAGCCAGGCGTGTCACCAAATCTAGACAAAGAAAATATGACAAAAAAAGAAAACTGCGAAGTTCATTACCGCTAAACGCGAGACAAACAAAAAAAAAAATCTGCGAAGTGCTCGTTAGCTTCCGCGACAACATACGAGAGGTGGCCGAAAGAAAGAAAAAAATAACAAAAAAAAGCCCGAGGAAAGATGGAGAGGAGGAGGGAAGATGAAAAAGAGAGAGAGAGCGAGCAGGTAATTGAAAGCGCAGAGGAGGGAAGGCAGGGAGGGCCACCCCTGAGATGAGGAAGCCATTTGTTAATTGGCTTCTCGGAGACTGAGCAAACGCAGCACGCCCTTTTGTTCCATTCCCCTCTCCCTCTTACAGCGTCCTTCCCAGTGGCAGACGACGGGGTTCCCCCAAGTCCGGTTTCGGTTTTGCGCAACCGATCGCACGCTCGCAAAAAACCGCCCGTCTCGATTGTGGCTTGACAACTCGCCTAACCACATCCGAGACTTAACACTGCGCCACGCTGTTAACGCAAACAAACTGATCGCCGGTCATTTCTTTTATTCTTCTGCGCAGAATTAAAGGGCTGTCATCAAAACTACTATACTCTATTTCACCTCACGTCTGGACGCTTCGGACGCTACGAGCCACCCTAGCCAACCCCGCTCCGTGATACGCTTGCCGCGCGTCGCTCTGCCCCCCCTCTCCAATGTCACGTGATACTCAACACGGCCTTGGATTGGCCCCGATGGCTCGTAGCATCCGCTGCGCCC
Organism: Ixodes scapularis; assembly: GCF_016920785.2. Taxonomy (NCBI): domain Eukaryota; kingdom Metazoa; phylum Arthropoda; class Arachnida; order Ixodida; family Ixodidae; genus Ixodes; species Ixodes scapularis. The sequence continues at coordinate 76,774,008 of NW_024609839.1, forward strand.
GGACGTAAGGTAAGGGCATTCGTATTTTATTGTGGACATCAATAACATTTTATACGTACAACTTATACTAACAAGAATCGGCACGTGAATGGTAAATAGATGCCTTCATAAAAACAATCCCACCGGATTCGTTAACGTTGTTTCCAAACTTCCATCCACTGCTCTAGATGATTAAGCTTTTAGTGTACTCTCTCGAGTGTGCCACCGAATAGATATGACGTAATTTATAAATTAATGACTAAACAAAAAAAAATTGACATTACAAAAAAAATTATAAAGGAGTTTATAAAATCTTAGCAGTACTCAATCATTCTTTCTAAATATCGATTTTGAAAATGATATCGTGAGAATATTGCAGTCCATTATACTATGTATAATAGCCACAGGTTCGTTAAGAAATCGCGTGTCACGTCCCGGCCTGAAAGGGTGCTTTCTCCTCAGCACGCGGGTGCGCTTCGGCGAAACAAGGTACACAAAAAACGCGATGTCCAATTCGCGGCTCTCGCTTCACTGCAGTGCACCGGTACGCGGTGAGAAGCGCACTCAACGAGCCTAACGAAACTGCCAGAACGAACATCGCATATGGCAAATTTCGCGAAACTTCCGAGAACAGTCAGTATTTGTAAGAAAATAAATCAAACAGTACAATATTTGACGCTATAATCAAAAGTTCTGAAAATTCGCGGAAATCAGGTCCTGTAGCGTGTAATAAATATTTTAAGTGATACCGGCTTTCGGCGCAAATGTCTCTTGGTCAAATGTCGCAAGACGCAGCGAGGTAAGCACTTTGGCGCAGACCGTTGCAAATGGCGCAGCAATCCCATCACTCGTGTATCCCGTTGAGAACGGACACCGCGGGAATTTCGGTCCAGACACGAGACTACTACGACGTCCGCGGACCGACACACCATTCCTCATTCCCCACTCGTACTCTCCTCCTTCTCATCCTTCCCTCCCGAAGTGGACAACTAAGCGAACAGTGCGGTGGGCGCTAGGCGCACGTAGGGACCAATCAACCCGTTTCCCTTTCATCACCTGATCCCGCTTGCAGCGAGTGGGTACGGGCTGGGTCCTGGTCACGTGGCGAAAGAAAGGCGCACGACCTGTTCAACGAGCACGTAGCTTCTACCGCGCTGTGTCTACCTTACGGGTAAACGGAGCATTCGGTCGACTCCTTCCGAGGTCCTCGTGGAGCTTCGTAGGGTTTCTCGCGAAGACAGACATTTTTTTTTCTCGGCGAAGGAGGAGGAAAGAAAACAAAACGAATTGGAAGGCATCGGAACAGGTCAGGTCATTTATATCTGCCGGGAGTATCTCTCTGAACGCTAAGTGAACGAGCACGATGAACTGAACGGGCCATATATCTGTCTCGCTCCCCAGTATTTCCAGCTCCGTTTTAACTTCATTGATTTATTCACTCCCCTCCCCTCCCTCCCCCTTTCCCCCCCCCCCCCCCCCCAAGCAGTGCCACCCATAGCGAAAAAAAAAATAAATAAATAACCAATCACGTCTTCGCCACGCGAGTTCAATCGACGTGAGCTCGCGTGAGCCTGTGGTATATCGTCCGTTCCACGGGGACTGAAACAAAAACTTTAAATCTCGGCTGGTGCTGTTTCCGACTTCCTAACTTGGTTCCATCGGAAAGTGGACAACTTTCCGAGAAACTTACACGACACGCCTGGCGAACACTCGCGGTGTCAGAGTAAAGGCCCGTTCACACGCTCATCTGAGCGCCGAGATACCGCAAGGTCAACGCTGGGTTGGCGCTGCATTGTGTTTGTGTGTGTGTAAACATAAAAATGTACATGCACACGCATGGAAGCGATGGACTGACGAATGGATGCTAGCGGTCCTACCCTTACCGGGCCCATCACGCGCTAGTGTCGTTAGACTGACTGGTCGCACTACCCAACCACGCGGGGAGGGGTTTAGACCGTACCATCTGATCTCACGGCGCTACGGTCGCGTCCATAAAAAGCAACAAACGAGCAACGAGAGCTTTCGCGGGAGGTCATTTTAGGACGATGGATGTCCGTGCGACGTGCTCGACCTTCGGTTCCACGGAGAGCGATTCCACTTCGGCCTGACGAGAGAAACATGGCTTGCCGCATGCATATCTATTGCAACACGAGCGATACACGTGAAGATTACGCGCGCAAACAGATTACGCGCGCAAACTCTCGCGACCAAACTGCGATGAACAGTGCAGACAAAACGAAAAAATACAAAAACAAAATAATGGATGATCAAAATACCGTGAAAGAAGCGAAAGGGAGATACACGCCAGTGTTCAAAAACGGCTATTCCGCCTCGACTCGCTCGCCACCCTCCTCCTCCCCCCTTCTCTTCCGCCATGACAACTACCGCTTAGAGCGTCACGCCCACGTCACGGTACCCAAACAACGACACCCCAGGCGAACAAATAAACGGACAGGACGAGACACCCCGCCAGGCCACCCATCGCGGAGGAGGCCCAGCTTCAGCTCGCTTTTTCCCACTCCAAGATATGCGGTGGCGTCTTCGCGCAGCAAGCGCAGCCCTCCCGAGAGAAGGACCCTACAAGAAGCCTAGCAATCGCGGCGGCGGCGGGCGACGACACTCCGATACCTGCGTGTCCCTTCCCCAAACAAACAAACTTCAACAACAACAGCGACAACCGGCGCAACAACCAAACGTCAAACTTTTTTTTTTTTTTTTTTCCGGCAGGAGAAGAAGCGAACAACGAACGTGCCACACGGCCGAGCGCGAGGCGGGCAAAAAGCACCGTTCTCGAGAAGAGTGATTGACAAATTGCACCCCGGGCAGCCGCAACGCTGTCAGCACGGTCAACACTCTCCTTTCCCGTCTGTTTCCGTATCGCTTTTTTGTTGCATGGGCGCGTGTGTGTGTTCATCTCGGCGTGTATGAAAGTGACACCATCGGCTCCTGGCTCCGGGTAAGACTATAGACGCCTCCGGGCTGAATGATATTAGCGACTGCGATGTCGTGTCTTCTGTCCAGTCACGGATACAGAATTTCCTTGTAACTTGCCCCCCATACCTCTCTCTCTCTCTCTGAAAGAGGATTTGACTGGTTTGACAGCGACAGAATACTAAACTGCGACTATATGCTACCGACTTTATCGAAAGCGAAGACCACAGGGCTACCGCGGGCTACCGTAAGCTCGCCCTGGGACTTGGAAGCGTGCTCTTTGGATACGCGCGTAACGCTCGGCTAAAACGCGGTTACGCAGCCTGACACATCGAAACCTGATTTCACAACATTTCTAAGTTGTAGTTATAAAAAAAGAAAAAAATACGAAGACGTTCCAAATATAAAGAGTTATTTCACAAAACCTAACAACAAAATGTCGAAAATAATTCCTGGAGAAGGAGAACAATGGAAACAAAGGACAAACACAAATTTCTCCAAACCCAGCTAGGTGACTGATGCGCGACCAAAAAATTCCGCCTGGTATACTAGTATCGAACCAGAAACCTCTCCGTTTCCAGTGGAGAATTATAATCATAACCTTAAAAGTGCAAGCCGTTGACCCTTGTTGGTGCATCCCAAACGTTTTCCCCCGGGAAACGTTTCAGATTATCACCTCCAGGGATTATTATCGTCATTCTTATCCAGCTCGCTTGCACCTCTCCATAACAAAATGTGATGTTGGTAGGAAGGGTGGGGCACGTGTGCCGTGTATACGATGCTGTCCTCAAGCAATTTCAGACTCGTATCCTATCTAGGAGTGCAATGAAGACGACTTACTGTTGGCCACAAAAAGCGCACCACTGCTTTTTGTGGCCAACAGTAGTTCCCGTAGCACGCCTCGGCAGGGGTAACTGAGAAGGGTTCCCTTCGACAATTGCAAGTGTTCGTCGAATAGGTGCATGATGCGGCACCATGTGGCGAGGTGGCGGCGGTAAAGAGATACATATTAAAAAACATAGAGAGTTGGGCAGTTCGTAATCGTTGCTCATAATTAGGATTCCTTGTTTTCGGACTAGTGTTTTTTTTTATTAATATATATATATATATATATATATATATATATATATATATATCCGGGTGTAAACGTGTGTTACATTCAAAAGAACGAGCTTGTATCAATTAAATTTTCTTCGGCTGGACTTGGCGTTGGCGCCATTGCCATTACTAATTTGTCATTTCTTAAAACGTGTGAGCGCGCAGCGAAGGCGAGGACAAAGGGAGGGCAGGACACAAACGAGGCGCAACTTTCAAATGATCAACCAACCAGCCCAAACAGCACCTCTTCACTAATTTGTCCCAGGACAAAAGTTGCAAACAACTGTGATGCTTCGATAAACGTCGACATCTTAAAATCGATAAACTCCCGGAAGTATTCATCCGATCCTGTCCATTAACCCACTAAACCTTGTCTGCACGGGGTGCAGTGGTAAAGGGTTAGAAGCATCAACCTCCCACCCCCTCATCCCGCCTTCTATGAAATCTATATCGTTCACAGCTTTCACTGTTAGAAAAGCACAAACCCTCCTTCCTCCAAGAAGCACACATAGTATGGCCCAAACTGGACACCAAAACAGCGGCTTTTGTCCTTGTATGTATGTATCTTATTTCAGACACCCAAAGGGTCTGAGGGGCTCAGGCAAAAGAAGACGAGTTGTCTTCTGACGAGATAAGCGATAAGGTTTCTTTTGTCAATAGTCCGAGATTTAAAAGAAAACAGGGGTGACATTTTCTCAAGATCACTGACCCTGTGCGCTGTACAAACTTAATTGTAAAATACTTTTCCTTTTTCTTGGTGGGCGTGGGGAGGGGGGGGGGGGGGGGGGGCGGATTTATACGATAATTGTACCGGCGGGTGCTTTTCGGATTTATCCGAAAACAGGGAGCTCTACTCATAACGCAGAAACAACGCAAAAAAAAAGCACGGACGAAGCAGAAGCAACACGCAAACAGTGTTCGTCCTGTTCGCGTGTTTCTTCTGCTCCGTCCGTGTTTTTGCGCTGCCTCTACATTATGATGGATGAAATAATCTACTTGCTGCTGTTTTTCGGGTACAAGAAAGCAATTAGAAAATGTATTACCGTTGTAGAAGCAGAGGCAAGTATTCTTTTTTTAAGGTGAGACAACTTCAACTGTTTCTAACCATGGGCGACTTACTAGAAAGTTTTAGTAAATCGTTCTGATACCTCCGATAACGATACGGTACACGCGTAAAGGCGTCAGCCGGTCTCAGGGAGCTTTCGTAGATCGCGTTTCCCTTTCCGCTAAGCCCTCCGCCAAAAAAAAAAAAAAAAAAAAAAAAAAAAAAAAAAAGCTATTGCGCTTGTGCATTGATGGCCTTGACTGTAGAATTTCGGGTATCGTAGGGGGTTGCGGATAGCGTTGCGGGACGGCGAAAACGATGTACGAAAACTCCCTATTGGCGCCAGCGGAGTATCGGGGATCGTTATCGGAGCGTCAACCAAAGCTCCCTACAAATTCTGCTTTGTTTTGACCGAAAGATAGCGACATAAAAATCACCGTATTTCACAATTAGAAGCATTCATGAACTGAGAAAGACAAGAACCAAAGCTAAGATATTGTACATTGTTGGGACAGGGGATTCAAGGTCAGTCAATTACACGCATGCATCGTATATTTATCGGAGATATCGAAACGGTTTACTCCCCAACATTTCAGCAGTTCAAGTTGGCAGGACAACAACAAGCACAACCACCCGTGGCTTCACTGCAAAGCCCGAGGTAACTGGAAATGGGCGGTGACTCGCGCCACCTAGCCAGCGCGTTTTCATCATATTACGATTGACTACAGCGAACGGACATCCCAGCCAATCGAGCGCTCTGACCGTATCAGCTGACAACGCGCCCCACGCGCACATCCCAAAAGTCACGTGACAAGCCCACAGCACTGCATCGACTCGCGAGATTTGTTTAGCCTACTTTTGAAAGTATTTCCAACTGTGCAATAGGGGTCACGTGGTTAATGGGCTGTGCTTCAGAAAAGGCGAAAACTCCAATCGTCTGCAATCGTCGTCCGTACTTTGCTCAGCATTTCCTCCCACGATCCCCTTGGCTAGGCAACAGCACACGCACGTGCATTAAAAAAAAAAAAAAAAAAAAAAAAAAAAAAAAGCATTAGCAACCAACCTGCAGAGGTGTCACCAATAAACTGCAAACGATCTCCATGGTTTGAGGATCGACTTTGGTGGGTACAGGCTAGGTGGCGCAAGCTACCGCCCGTTACGAAGGCCATTAACAACTATCCATCCAGCGTGTAGCATTTGCTGTGGTCCATCACAAGGAGAAACGAGAAACCACCGGAGAAGCAGAAAAAGACCACACGCGCTCGTTTCTTCGCGTCGGGGTGTCCGACCTGACTGGAGGGCGACGCCGGACGGGACGGCCACCTCACGACTCCCGCGTCTCGCAGCTACGACGACGACCACTGTTCAGACTTCGGAGGATCGACGTCCTCGCCGACCACACACGACGGCGAGTGGCAGCAGCGTCACGTGGGGGGCGTGTGAAAAAGGCTCGTGAGAGCTGCGCGCGCGCGCGCGCGTGAGCTCAAACGCCCTTGTCTGGATCGGGAAAAAGACCCGTCTGTCTCTGAGCGAAGATACCGAAGATCCTCCTGGTTGACTCGGGCGTCATCGAGAGCTATCGAGGAATGACAAGACCGGACGCCTCTCGAAGAAATGGGCGGGGAAGGGAGAGAAAGAAAGGGACATGTTGGGATGTTGCTAAAGGGTTATTATTTCTTCTCTCCCGCTTTTTAGCCTCCTTATTTTTTTACGAATGATGTTTCGTTTGTCTGCTAATGGAAGTGAGCTTTTAAAAGGAACTTGCGATTGAATTCAGCGCCAAATAACCCCAGGGACGGAGATACACACCGACACAAAACTGGACAGGGGAGGGCGGTCTATCTTTGTCCTCGTGTTTATTCGGTGCTGTTTTCTCGTAGATAATTGAGTAACTGTCTGTATGGCTCCGCTTGCGGAGCAGAGTAGCGCAACGGTCTCAAATTTTGACCTCCGAGTATTGCGGGAAGCGACGGTCGTTTTTGTAGGAGACCCGACGTACAGGCGCCACGATTCACCGCGCGTTTCCCAAATCTCTCGGAAGCACGGGCGCTGCGTTATCGTCCCGTTATCTGCTTGTTCACGGCCGTTTTCAAAGTGCGCTTTCCTTATAAAAAAATAACCCAATTACACGTATTTACGTGGCTCGCACAAAGCCTGAAGGTTGAAGAAGCATCCAGCCTCATATATTAATTAAGCTGGATGGATTAAATAACATGAAATGAAAACAGCAGCCAGCATGCTTACGCCAGCCGGTAACTCCGATTTTGCAGGAGCACTCGCCCTAGTTCAAGAAGTGCTCGCGTTTGCGCAGCTGCATGCAGAGGTCGGCATTTTAGGTCGCCCTCACTCACCCTCACCCTCACAGCCACACTCACCTAAACCCCTCACTCACCCTCACCCTCACAGCTACACTCACCTTCAGCCCCTCACTCACCCTCACCCTCACAGTCATACTCACCTTCAGCCCTTCACTCACCCTCACTGAACCTCACGGCCCTCACGCACTCATCGCCCTCACGGCCCTCACGGCCCTCACGCCCCTCACGCCCCTCACGGCCCTCACCGCCCTCACCGCCCTCACGGCCCTCACGCCCCTCACTCACTCATGGCCCTCACCGCCCTCACTCACTCATGGCCCTCACGCCCTCACCGCCCTCACGGCCCTCACCGCCCTCACGGCCCTCACGCACTCATAGCCCTCACGCCACTCACCGCCCTCACGGCCCTCACGCCACTCACCGCCCTCACGCCACTCAGGCCAGCTTCAGATAGGGCAATTTCGCCCAGAAACTTTACGTCGCAACACCAGCAACACGGGCCGCCCGCGATCACACGCAGCAACCAATCGCTGCAATTTGCCATCGTCATCATAAAATTTTATTTTTCTTGCATTATTCAGACACAATTACGCGTTATAAACGTGTTTTTATGCATTTAAATCTCGTTAAGAATACCAATGCACCTTTCTGAAACAGTTTATTCCAAAAAACGATGGATTTCAAACCAGAACCAAGTCTTTCGGTGTCATCATCACCGGCACGAGGTATCACGTGGAAATTTTGCGTCCCTGATTAGATGCAGCCGGTTTAAACGTATTCGAATTGCTCCGAGTTGCTTGCTTATTTCGAACCGGACCCGATCTCAGCAATTCGTGTCGATCTAGGGAAAGCTAGAGAACAACCCGCCATTAACACCAAAATTGATGAGAAAGATGCTCGATCTGAAGGGGGCCTCACGTACTCACCGCCCTCACGCACTCATGGCCCCACACCCCACCTCATGCACTCACCGCCCTCACGGCCCTCACGCCACTCACTGCCCTCACGCACTCATGGCCCTCACACCCCTCACGCACTCACCGCCCTCACACCACTCACGCACTCATGGCCCTCACGCCACTCACCGCCCTCACGCCCCTCATACCACTCACCGCCCTCACCGCCCTCACGGCCCTCATGGCCCTCACCGCCCTCATCGCCCTCATCGCCCTCACGGCCCTCACCGCCCTCACGGCCCTCACGGCCCTCACTCACCCTCACACTCATGAATTTTCCTGGTTCAGAAACTCACTCACCCTCACCTCACCTGTGAGGATGAGGGTGAGTGAGGGCCCTCATGAGTGAGGTTTGCCCAGGTATGGCTGCATGCGAAAAGACAATTCAAACAATATTTCGTTCTCATCTTTGTCCGAATAGCTCAGACTTCTAAGAGTGAGCGAAACCATAAAGAGAAACAGCAACTAGCTACCTCGAGGTGGACGTCACAGGCGGCGCTGTCTCGCATTGCGCGCATGCGAGACACTTCACTGTCTCGACAAATGTTCTTCTCCCCGGATTATTTCCTCCACTCCGGAGACCTGGCACACCTAACCTTCCTTTGTGGAGGCTTCCCTAAAAAACAATCACTTCTTTCAACAGACAGAAAGCCGGGACGCGAATTTGCGCCACATCGCGTCGCTACTATAGTGCCCAGCCAAACGGTTCTATTGAAATGCTTACTCCATTTGTCAATGACTGAATGCACAAGAACCGAGTATTCACTCCTACGTCACCAGCATGAAACTGCGTAGGTATGGCAACAAAAGGCCCCGGTAGTATCACAACCACCCGAGAACCTTGGAGGATGATGAAATCGCCGAGCGACGAACACGCGGATTGAATGTACTTGAGATGGTCCACGATGGTCCTGTTACCACCCATTTACAACGCGCTACAAGATTAGCAGTCCAAGACTTACCTTTTCTGCTGTCGGAGGTGTGATGCACATTGCCGAAGCACGAAGGACGTGATGTACCAAAATCCTTAACAAACCTCCCCTACTTCCCCTCAAAGATCACCCACCCTATTTGTCTAGTTAAATATCCTTAGGACAAAACGTATAACAAACACCGTTCGCCCCGTCAAATTCCAGCAATGCTCACTGGGCCCAGCAGCTGCACTCCCGGTGCAAAAGAATGTACCAGAGTTTTAGACTAGTAGGCAGACGAGAGGGAAATACTAACCCATACCCCCAATAAATTAAGCATACTCTATTCTACCGCGATTGCAACAAGGTCCTCCCCTCTTTCTGCTCGGCAGAGTAAATGCTGGAGAAGAGGAGAGTGGACTCTCCTGCTCTCCAGTGTTTCTTCTCTTATTGTGGAAAGTAGGGGGCTTTCTGGAAGGAGTTTAGCATTCCATTCTTAAAGGGGCCATGAAATGAATTTTAGATTGGGACAAATGAATTTAGATTGGGATTTTACTAATAACATATCGTTTAGTGGGCCAAAAGAAAGAAGGTAGAAGGTCAAAAGCTGGCTTTTCAGTACAAAAATTTGAGAATGCAGCAGACCATTTTGTACCTCCTTCCCTTCGAAAGCTCTCTGCCTTTTCACTGTGACACATCCGCGGTTCCTAACGCATGTCACCTGGCCCCCAAAGCACGACACCGGCCTCTATTCACCCCTAAGCTGACAATGCAGTGGGAACTACGCGTTTGCCAAACCAATCGGCCGCCTCCCTTTCATCACCTGACCCCATTCTCTGCGCGTGGGAATGCGCCAGAAAGCGTGATCACGCGGCAAAAGATAGAAGTGAGGCCCAATGAGCACGTAGCTTCCACAGCACTGTCAGCTTAGAGGAAAGCAACTTTTGTCCGAACTTTGACCGACAAGCTAATTTTCTAGGGGGACAATGGCGACGTCCGGGTACACAAACGAGGGTCAGAGCAAGAGGGGATTGTCTCCTTTCCCTTCACTTGAACTGTTTGGTAAAGCTGCACAATTTGTGAGTTGAAAAGGAAAGCTAAAAAGGAAAAAGTTAAAAAGTTGCTTCACGGCCCCTTTAACCTGCAGCAGATATAGTAGACATTCCACAAACGGTGCTCTTAGAATCTTCGAGAGCACGACAAAAAAGAAATACTATAGACTGGTTTCTTCTTGAGTTTGAAGCCTAAACTATGCGCTTTTAAGGTCCAGTGCTTTGCTTTTCTCGCTGCGGACGACAATACCATTTGGCTCATCAACAGATGAGCCAAGTATGGTGAATCTGCTAGGGTATTCAAATTTCAAACTACAGCAAACTCCACCAACTGTCTGTTACAAACGTAACAGAGAGGTAAGGAAGGTTACAGAAATTTCACTATTCTAGTTCACCATATTTGGCTCAGTCGAAGAAGGCGCCCCAGACGAATCCCAAGACCATGATTTCGCAGCCTACCAGAAAGGTGGTGCCCCTTCCTACTTTGGGTCACAGTAGGCCGAAAGCATACTAATAGTTTACCATTTTACATATTTTCCTCAACACTAAGAAAACAATTATAAAGATTACAGTGTCATAAATACCCCATTAAGAAATAGCTGCTGATAATGTACAAGGACTGTACGAACCCTCCACTTCTGTCCATTTCCGCCCGCACGACTGCCATCATTAGATCGAAGTGGTGGCTCTTAACATAAGACTTCTAAAATCTCCATGACATTTGTGTAAAAAAGGTTCTGAAAGAAGTCTTTGATACAGACATCAAGGGACAACGTTATCCACTACAGATGCAGACGCACTGTTCGAAAAAAAAATCATTGCAGTGTTTCTGTACTTGGCTTAAAGTCCGACCTACAGAATAGTCTTCTAACGGGGAAAAAACCAGTTCCCAGTTTCCTTCTCTTGATTCCCACTCGCCCACTTTTCCCCTCCTCTCCACACAAGAGCGGATCTCTGAACTACTCCCGGTAGAGAGGAGGAGAGTCTCCCTCTGTCTCAAATGGAACGGAGGAATTGAAAGAGAGTTGCCTTCTTTCTGCTTGTTGGTCGGCCTTTAGAGGCCGACCAACAAGCAGAAAGAAGGAAACTCTCCCTCAATTCGTCCGTTCCATTTATCACGTATGGCCATTAAGATGAGCAGGAAAGTCGAAAATCGAAAATTAGACAAGCAGAGATGCCGCCAAAGCAGCATCTCTGCTTGTCTAAAGCCTACCTGTCTTGCCATTTCATTGGTTCAACGCCGGGCACGACGTAGGAAGTTGTTGAAAACTCGCAGGGTTGTCTAGCACTAAACCCCGAAACACCACAATGCAACAATGTGCGCAGGGCGGAAAGAAGGTAAGTAAAAAAAGGGCGTCCTCCCTACCTCGGAGTCGTTTTTCTTGAATTCAATGTCGTCCTCGTCCACCTCGAAGAAGAGTTCTGACTGGGTGATGGACAGCATTCCCGGAGCTGTGATCCCTGGAGCTATCAGGCGGCATCTCGTGCTAAGACTTACGGACCCTGCGAGCAAATGGGAACAGAAAACTTACTTTGACAAAGGAACCGGGGTACAAACAATGTGGGCTGCAGCAGAGGACAGGTGCAAACACCACAAGCATGCACCAAGTCATTCCAGAGCTTTGCTTTTGAAGTCGTCAGAGAAAGCGAATATGAGCCAAGCAATACTCATACAATCAAATCAGCTTGCAACACACAACTCGGCTCTCTGCGATTTGAGTGTTTACCAATATGTTTGTGCATGATTTTTTTGTTTTGTCGATCTCGGTGGAGGCACTGATAAAGGGCCATTTTCACAAAAAAGTGGGTGGGTAAGATGCACCTTTGTGCACCGACGAAAATTTTGGAAAAAAAAAAAATGACTTGAATATTGCAAAATACGCTACATATCGGCCAACTATCATCGTGCCAACCAAAGCCACTCCGCTAGCGTGGGGGAGAGGTGGCCGAAATACTCGGCGTGAGGTCGGTGGTTCGATTCTTGCCAGTCTTTTGTAGAGACTACTGGTCGTGGCATCATATTTTCATTACAACGTTTTGCAATGCTCTTGACCAGGGGTCTCCAAACCCCTGGTCTAGAACCTCCGTGGGCTAAATTCGGCCCGCAAAGGTTCTCCGACCGGCTTGTGGCTTGCCGTCGTGCTTCCAATGAAGCCCAGACCGCAGCCCGTTTCTAGCAGGCCTGCTGCTATTGGGGCAAAATGAGCGATAGTAAGGAAACGGTGCCGCAACGTGCACCAAGCGTACCAGTAAGAATTAAAGAAAACTGCACACCGTAGCGCGGGTCCTCTTGCCATATTAGTAATTGGACATTGTCATCACCATCATCGCCATTCTTAGTCCCGTTTAATATCTATGTATGTGAAAATTCCATTGTGTTCTCAGTATATTGTGGTTAGTGTCCTGTGTCGTAACTACTGCATATTGTTATCAGTTCTAGCATTCTCATTGGACTTCTGCCCTGCATGAGTATGCCAAAATTTCATTGCGCTTTGTTTTATGCTTGGCAAGTTTTATAGGTCCCAATTATTGTGCGCTGTCATAATTAGCTTACCGTAAAATACCGGGCAAGCGCCCACCCAAAATCTAAAGATAATTGTGAAAAAATGGGATATGGGCGCTTCTCCGGTCATCAATTTTACATACCAATGTACTGTGCATATCTTCCCAGATCTTACAAATTTAGGAATGGGAGCTTACTGTAGAATGGGTGGATGCGCGCTACTGTACTGTAATACTGAATTTCAAAATAAAGTACATGTATTCATCAACCTTAGATTTGTTTTAAATGTTTACTCTAATTTTTAATTGTGCATTTCAATGCTTACCCAGGATTATTTATTTAGTGTTTCCTCGTTTATGTTTACTTAATGTCCGGCCCTCGAGGCTGCAACGGATCCCTTAGCCAAAACGTTTGGACTTAGAAGTCAGCCGTAAAATACGGTCTGCGCTCAAAGGAGCCGGAGGCCCTTGTGGGCGAGTGCCGTGGACTGCACCTGCGAGTTCGGAGTCGAGGTCTTTGTCGTCCCAGAAGTCGCTGTCGTCCAGGAGGTCGCTGCTCTGGAGCTGGTGCTGGCGACGCGTCACCGCCAGCTGCCGGTGCAGCTCTTCACGGGCCTGCAGAATGGCGTCCTCGGGGGCCCCTGAAACGATCCAGAGGAAACTCCTGCTCATGTCTTGGTACACACCATCCATTGCAGTTCAGTCTTGATTCAGCTCTAGTTCTGCCCTGGTTCAATACCAATTCAATTTTACCTTAGGTCCAGTTATTATTATTATTATTAATATTAATCAATCAGTGTTTATTTCAGTATCCAGGAACAACCTCTTGGGTCTTAGTGCTGGCACACTTGCGAGAAAAAAAAACAACAAATTGTTAAAATGGAAACACCAGGGCAATGGTGCAATTCTGTCCACCAGTTTGACACTAGAAGTCACTAATCAAGCAATCAATTAATTGTATCGGTTTGCCCAAATCTAAGTTACTGCTTATGAGGCGATTTAAAAGCCAGGAAACTAAATGTCGATTAATTTTCCGCCCATAGTTACATCTGCATGTGAAAATGCTCCTACAATCATTGCGGCAGGTAAGTTCCAGTTCAGCTGTTCTAGCTCAGCTCCAGCTCAATTCCAGTTCCAGTTCAGTGCGGTTACATTCATGTTAACTTCCCATTCGGTCCCTTCCTAGATCTGGTATGCAGATTCATGTCTCAGATTATGTCTGCTATGATACAGTTCAAACTGGACCGAATTTATCGAAGCAATCTATTTCTGGTGAGGCTTGGTCAGCAGAATTCCAGTTCAGCGCCCACTCTCTTTTGAAATACTAAACACCGTAAGGTACTGCAGGAGCGCACACCCCACTTTCACAGAAAACTGGATTAACCTAGACATGGCCACTTGCCCACTAAAATCGGGCGCTTAACGTATAATTTACAGAATTTCCAAGTTTGGGGAATGTTAATAGTGAGCGCTTGAACGAAGTGGGCACTTCTGCGGTATCTTACTGTAACCCCGAAAGCAAAACGTTGGTAGTGTCAATCATGCTATGACATCTTAGAGTAGCAGCTCGCATATTTGTCACATAATGACTCCTGATTTGAATAAGAGCAGGTTTGAGATGCAGACAGTAGTTGTGACAGGGTCCACGCTCCTCCAGCCACTGAGCTCGCCAGGACACAGTGGGTTAAGGCTGGTCCAAACACTTGTGTTTGACTGTGAGCGACCGCGTTCCGACGGATTTAGGCACGTTCGAATAGTGGATTTTGAATTTGAAGCAAATTCGAAGCGAATAGTAGTTTTAGTAGAATATTGTTGAATCGAATATAGAATAGTTTCTCCAATCCTTTCACTACCGTGCACCAGGCTGAAACAAAAATTTGGCCGAATGTGTGAAGATTGTTCACAGCCGTCCACTTGTCCACTTCTAAACTCAGTTAATTTTATGAACTGTGGCATGTAAACGACACATTTGTTGCAGCTATCCCAATCAAGGGGACTTATAAATCTGCTTGCTATACGCAAATTATTTTTCTAATTTCAAATCGCTGCGCAACATATGCTTTTGCGTTATCTCGGCAGGTTAGCCCCGTTGAGTGCACTTCTCACCGAGCACTTGTGCACTGCAGGGAAACAATACCCGCGGAGCCCACGAGCTCTGTAGGTATTGCTTTCCCGCAGTGCCCGATGCTTGGTAAGAAGCGCACTCAACGGGGCTTACCCATTTATTAAGGTAAGAGCCTAAAGGCCCGTTCACACTCTTGCGACCGAGTAAGACCGAGAAAGAC
This sequence comes from Ixodes scapularis, assembly GCF_016920785.2. Taxonomy (NCBI): domain Eukaryota; kingdom Metazoa; phylum Arthropoda; class Arachnida; order Ixodida; family Ixodidae; genus Ixodes; species Ixodes scapularis. The sequence continues at coordinate 76,789,085 of NW_024609839.1, forward strand.
CAGACCGGTTTTTAAGCCTCTTGCGATCTCTTAGGACCAGCTCCGCTGCAGCGCATCCGGTCCTAAGAAGTCGCAAAAGGCTTAAAAACCGGTCTGGTCTCTCTCGGTCTCACTCGGTCGCAAGAGTGTGAACGACGCTTTATATGTCTCATCATTCAGTCCTTGAGCGAAATCACGTCGGCAACACGAAAGGGCCCAAAATCCACGGTTCGCTACTGGACCACGAGATGGCGTTACTTGTGCCAGAATTGGCGCAAACCCAGCGGGAAAGGAGGACACTCGCTCGGGCAGCAGTGAAGAGCGGGCGTGCAACATGCCGGATGATTAACGGCGCCAAAAGTGCGTCATCAGAGACCACGCTGTCTTCGGAGGTTCGCTATCACCGGGATCGGCACTTGGGCTTTAGCCTTCAAGTCGTCTTAGGTATAACATAAGAGACCCTGTGAATTTTCAAAACTGCAATCTGAAAATTCAAATATTCGCACATCACTAGACAGACTGTAACTGCGTAAGATGAGGGAACACACCGGTACACAAGGTGCCATCTAGACCAACTAGACCAAAGGTTTTGCGGCGCTGTAAAACCCTGCATGTTCGCAAGCCCTTAATTTTCGATTTAAAAATTTGCAAAATTTAAGGGTCGGAACCGCTCAGAAGCAGTCCTCTTGAGTCCTCACCATGCTCAATGGCTGCCTTCAACGTTCCCTCGGGGTGGCACGACCCGTGCGGGTTCCGCACAAGTCGCTTCCGCCGGCGGGCGTCGTCTTCCCAGGCGTCCAGCCGCAGGAATTCGTTCTCCCCCGGGGAGCAGGTTGCCCCCTTGTGGGGCCTGGCGGCATAGCCCCAGGCGCCGTGCCGGTTGGTCAGGATGTTCAGCACCTTCTCCAGCGCTCGGCCGGCCACCAGCGAGTCGCGTCGCCGCGCGGCCGTGATCAGGTGGTCGCACATCATCTCCTCTTCCTTCCGATCCACTGCCGTTTGTGCGCACAGCGACTGGAACGCGAAAGTAGACGGGCTACTAAGACTCGGTTGAAGCGGCCATAGAAATGGCAAGGTGCCATCGGTAGATGGCACCTTGCCGTTTCTTGTAAATATTGTAAATATTTACAAGACTTGTAAACTTGTACCAAAACCAAAACTTGTAAATATTAAAGCGGCGCTTTTTCCTTTCCTCGTTCGAGTTGTGCGGTGGGGTCATGTAGCTGTTTTGCTGGCATTTTGAACAGGCGGTGGGCGGGCTGTATATGCTGATTTGGCGGTACGCCGTGTTTTTGTTGAGACTAGACTAAGCGCGTGCACGGCGATAGCAAAGTTGGAAGCATTCAATAAATTTTAGCTGCCAGTTAGTGCTTTTCCTGTGTGCTACTTCGTCTTTTTGTCCAGTCTTTTTAGCGCTATTTTGAATATGAATGTCCAGTACCAACTTGCCCAGCAGACCAAACGTTCAATTCACCATAGATTAACCTTCTGCCTGCCTCATCAATGATGACATCACTGCTGCAATATCGTAGCTACTGTATCGTCCAAGTTTCAAGAAGCCAAAAGGATGAAAGTCACCTCGAACTCAGCGTGCTTGAGAACGTCGTCCGCCCTCATGCGGTTGAGGATAAACTCTGCCTCGTTGGCCACCCTGACGATGTGGTCCTTCATGGCATGGGAAAGCAGCCTGAAACACAGAAACAAAATTTTGCTTAAAAAAAAAAAAAAAAAAACAGTTCAAAACTTTCATGCTCATCCGTTAAAAGACCGTGGTCTCCCTTTTTAAACTTTATGCTCGCACTGCCACACGCTTCTTCCCCGTATAAAGGATTTGAAGTAAATAACCAAAATAAAGCATTGACGAATGCGCATGCAGGATGCCATATGTTTTATGTTTTTGCTTCAGAACAGTTACCGCTGCAGACGCCGGTACGTGCAGTGCATGGAACACCATTCTCTGCATTCTCCTTGACGCTTGGGTAATTTAGCAATAGGTCTATTCAGCAGATTAGTTATCAATAGGCACCATTTTCAAGATCAGTAGACTCTCAGGTGGGTAATAAGGATTTTCAAAGATTTGCCGCTGTGCGACCCGCGTCGGCCATGTCTACGCTCGCACCGCCCTCCCTTTGCCGTCGTTCCAAGCGCTTGCGTGCCTAGTTTCTTTTCCTTCCGCTCTCCCGGGTGGCGGTCCCGTCGCGCGTGTCTACTTTCCGCTGGGTGGTGGTCCCGTCGGGTGTGTCTAGTTTCCTGCGGCTCTGCGGGGCAGGTCTGTGTCGTGTGCTAAACAGCTTCGCTAATCATCCACCTTCACAGAGTGGAATGGCTCATGATTTTTTTTTCTTATATACCTCATGAAGAGTACATTCCGGTGTTAGGTGTTAGAGACGTGCTTTCACGCAAACGTTTGTACTGTATGTTAATCGGCGGTGTTCATCGCGTGTATGCAAGCCACGGACTTTGCAATAGTAAAACATTCTTTCCTGAGCATTTCTTGCATAAAACAATAAAACTAATTTGTGTTTTGAGTTTAATCTACCTCTTGTGCAACCAAGCTAAATATGTACAGAAAACTTAATGTTTTTCTAGCTTTTCCTAAATGTTTTGTGCTTACTCACCGAGAGATGGCCCACCCTAAATTTTTTTATGAATTTCAGGTAAGCGATGACTCGAGATTATTACGGCAGTTATGAGTGGTCTCGACTCCATCTCGTACGTAGGTCGGCAGAAGGGGGGTTCATACACACCGTCCTTCGTTGATGAGCTCGATGAAGGCGAGGCCCGCGTGCTTCTGCAGCGAGTTCTGCCACTCTTGGGAGCAGAGCAACATCACCAGCTCCACCACGGACGTGCTGTTCTTGAAGGTGCTCAGGCCTTGGAAAAAAGGAAGGAGGAACGTGAATGCCTTAGGCAGGATTAGGTACAGAGCGCGACACTGTTATCGCAAACAAGCGATTGCCAGTTTTCTGTGTTTTTCTCTTAGAACCGAAAGGCTGTTACCAAAGATATTATTGCCATAGAAGGAGCTCATCTAGGGCTCTCATATAAGGGGTAAAATTATGTGCCCACTAACACATTTTCGTAATAAAATGCGAAAAGGCGCCGATGTCGTGTTCGCACTAACAGTGTCGCGATGTGTACGCTTCATTTCTCAAAAATCCAGAAAGTGGATTTTTGAGAGCCAAATTCATTGAAACATTTATATTGAATTACCCGCTATATCGAACTGGTAGCCATTTTTTTTGCAAGTTCCATATTAACGCGTTTGACTTACTCTGGCTTGGTCTTCCGGCCAGGTGGCGCAAGCTTCCGACCATTTCGTGCTCCCAAACTCAATACACTTGAAATTAACAATTGCAGTACTTCTAACACCAAATAAGGGCAAATATAAAACTATAGTTTAAACATATCTTGAGGTATTTGTTGCTTGTACTATTCAAACTATTCGATTCAAAATTATTCGGCCAAAATCACTATTTGCTTCGAATTCGATTCGGACCCAAAATCCTCTATTCACCCATGCCTAGATTTTATAGATAGCACAAAGGACAAAGCCAAGTGGAAGGAGGAGATGGAGCAAATCACAATTTACAAAAAAGCAATCCTCTAGTCTTTCTTTTTTTTTTTTTTTTTTTCTCAGTAAACCTTTAGTCGGTAGGTTGCATTCATCCTATCGCCTACTCCTACTCTTTGTCCCTTGCACTTTTTGTGTTTTGTGCGCAATATGTCCACCCAAAAAAGCACATTCCTCTGCAGATAGACGAGGAACTATATCCAACTTTAAAAACTGACTTTTTGAAGTCTTACTGTTTTCTTCAAAGTTAACGGCACAGGTTTTTGGTCTCTCCAAACTTTTCGAGCTGCAAATGCGGAGCCCTGAAACAAGGTCCAGGGGAGGGGGCACTCACCCTTTCCCTCGACCAGGAGGTCCTGCCCGTGCGATCCCACGAGGGTGCGGGAGAGGAAGGGAGCGAAGTCCACCATGATTTCCCTGAGGAGTGGGCACACGCTGCCCAGGGCCCCCTCCAGCTTCTGGGTGAGGCTGGCCTCCCTCGTGTTGGGGCCCTCTGTCACCCCGGAGGGGCCCAGGGGCGCCAGACGCAGGGCCTCAGGGCCCCCCGCCTTCAGGTTGCCGCCCACCCCGCCTTCGGGGACCTGCGTGCGGGGGATGCATTTCCGAGGTCGGCACGCCGTGTCGGTTGAACGCACTGTAATCCGTGCTCCTGGCGTGAACTCGAATGAACTGCCCCGACCGCTTTCCGTCGTGAAACTGTTCAACTGAAACGCGTTTTGTAAAGACCCGTTTCCTGGCGACTCTTCTCTGGTAGCAAGGCATTCTGGGGAAACCCGGTCTGTACCCAACCCATTCTGAAGCAGACCCTTTACTAGCTGACCATTTAGATAGCCGACCCTATAAAAAGCCAGGTTATTGAGCAGCTGACTCCTTCCATAGCCCTGAAGCTAACTCTTTTCATAGTAAGGTGTCTCCTAGTAAGATGTTCCATAGACATCTGATCTATAGTATTCAGTACAGTAGCAACCTGTTCCGTTACGACCAGTTTAAATACGACCTGTATCGTCACACCCATCCCCACCGTGACCCATCTCATCCCAATTTGTCCTGGCTTGTTCTAACCTGATTCAATCTATCCTGAAACACTTCCCTGTTTTATTGACTTGTACTCGTAAAAACAAAATCACACCAGAATCACATTTTCAAACACCTGCACTTTTCTTCCATGGACTCTACTTTCCGTCCCAGCTGGACATGGAACTTTCCGGCGGGTGCAGTGGTGTAGCCAAAAGAAAGGGGGTGTCCATGGGGCTAAAGACTTACCCCTAAGCTCAGCCGGCCCTATAATATACACATGCATGACACCCTCTCTCTCAGTCATAAACACTGCATTACCCCCCCTCCCCCTCCAAAAAAAAGCAAAAAGAATTCGGGACTAAAGCGCAGGGTGGATGTACTCACCTTGTTGACACCGTTGAGTGCCGGCTCCTGGGGGACCAATATGGTGGCCGGATAATTGTGGGGGTTGGTTGCGGTCAGCGGTTCGGGCTCCCCGGACCCGTTGACGTTCTCGGGGTGGTGGTAGGCGGCTGCCACCGGCACCGAGTTCACCGTGTTTGGCACCGAGGACTGCGAGCCAGGACAGCACAAGTGTGAACGAGGCAGCACCACCCCTCGCACACCTCCACATTTTTCTTCCCAGCCGCCTCGGTGGCTCCAAGGCAAAGCACCGTGCTACAAATCCCCTGTTGGCGGGTTCAAACCTTGCCAAGGTGCCCGCAATCCAGCGAAGGCTTGTTGCGAAGAGCGCACCATGTAAGTGAGATTTCGGCTGCGTGGCGCTATCTCCGCAATTGGTTATCGTTTAACCACTCCAGAAGTGGCGAGGCATCTACTGTTTCTGGGCGGACAAGTTCTCTCGCCACGTCTCCCCACTTCTCACATGAAACGACAATGTGAACTTTTGCATCTTCAATCTTCTGGCAGACCTGAAGCCACTCACTACGGTACGCTTCAAAGCGATGACACTTTGGCCATCTTGGTGCTTGAAGTAATTGTTGCCAGCTACCTGGAGCTTCATATAATGAAATCCCAAGAAGCAATCTTCCACCCTTCAGAAATAAGAATACAGTTCACCACTGAATAAAACAGCACACCTCAAGCTTGGCGAGTCACATTTTCTAGTTGTAACGAGAGCCATTGCAGAGCGCAAGCTTGTCTGTTTCTTTTGCAGAAGTTTTGGTGACGTCAGAACGCCGAGTTCTGATTGGCTCCGATTTAAGGATAGTGGGTAGCCTTCAAGGCAGCTTGCTTTGAGGTCTACCCGCTACCCTTCAATCAGAGCCATTCACAGCCAATCGGAGCTTGGCATTCTGATGTTACCAAAACCCCTGCAAACGAAACAGACAAACTTGCACTCCACATAGATTCATCTCCAATCATTCAGAGTCCATTATTGCTTCGGCGCGTATTGCGAGCATGCATTAAACATGGGGGATGCGACAGCGTTCAACGTGAACTCGGCTCGGCTCATGTCAAAAACGAGTGCTGCGTCGGTGTTCGGCAGGGATTGGGATCCAATCACGCGCTCAGTGCCCAAGAAATGGCGACCGCCAAAGTTGCTTAATAAACTTTTGAAAAGGGTCTATCGCGTTCGCTCCGCACTGCGAGGGATGGAGCGCTGGTACTCCGAGACTAGCTCACTTGGTGGGTCTAGGCCAGGGGTCTGAACTCGTTAGAGTACGAGGGCCAGAGGGCCCACCCCCGAAAGGTCGAGGGACAACGTGAAGCCGGGGGGGAGGGGGCGATATATTTTGTTTCGGACAAAAAAGAAAAGCAGCAGTCAATGGCGTTTTCCATTGTAAAGCAGCCAAATCTCTCGGCGACACTGCAAAGGTTTTATAGAAAAGAAACCTCGTGCTCTCTACTTTGTGTAAGCTTGTTTTTTGCCCGCATCATCCCTAGCTTTGATATGTTCGTACGACTACACTCTGGGCCGATACCTAATGTGACAACGGGATTTACAATGCTTTCCCCCTCCCCCTTCACCAACGTGCTTGCATTTTTTAATGGAATAACAGAGCACTTATATTTCAATGGTACTGGCTAAAAGTTAAAAACACAAGCTTTATACTTCGCAGTTGCTCTGGCTGAGCAAGACATTGTGGCGTCAATGTTCATCCTCGAGAAAAGAGCTCGGGCTCGTAACCCGGAAGTTGAATTGACGTAGAGGTGATCAAAAAGAGCCGAGAAGTATAAGTTAAGACAGAACAATACTCGACACACACAACAACAAATGGTATAAAATGTGTGAAAGCGTTGTAAGAACAGAGCTAAGCTTCGAGCGGAAATGAATCAATAATGCGAGACCAATATACGTGGCTCATGTAGCACCTGAGACATTAAAATGGGTGATCACGCAAGGGACGCTCGTGGGCCACGTCCCGGCATGTCGCCCATTTTAAAAAACCCTGGTCAAACCGAAAGCAGGGGCGCGAAATCCCGAGAGCTGCCAGCCGTTGACGGGATGGCGTTGCGGGGGGGGGAGGGGACACTCACTGTGGAAATGACGGCGGCGGAGGAATGGATGTTGGCCAGGATGCTGGAGCCCATCTCTTCAACCACAATCACCTCGTCCTTCTCCCCCTCCTGGCTCTCGGACCAGAGCACGGCAGCGTTGCCGCTCTTGTCCGCCACTGCTGGTCAAAGAAATTGAGCAGTCCCGCGTTATTCCTCAGTAGACTCGTGGCGACGGCTGCGACACGTCGCGGCAAAGATCGTCGGGCGCCGTCCTCACGCTCATGCACCGTGGGGCTGTGGGACGAGTGAACAAAAGCGTTCGGAACAAAATAGACATCTGTTAACTACTAGAACTACAACATCAACGACGGACGTCGCTTCCAGCGGTGGCAAGAGCCCATAACAACTATCGCCGAAAAAGTGGATGGTCAGTTAGACAAAGCGGAGCACCCAGAATGGCTCTGGCTCTTCAAACTGTGCCTTGAGAGTTACCTCAGTCTTATCAAAGAAAGATCCGCAACAATACGAAAAAATTACTGCATGCTTACGGAACGGTTTCTGTGCATACTGAAGCAAAGCTGAAGCATGCTTGGAGTAATGGTAAAGGCATTTTAAAGGGACGTTGAACGATTCAGAGCTATTTTTAAGCACTTGGATCGCAGATGTATTACGGATTGCCGACGACGATTATGTCGTGGAACTCATTGTGAGTGAGAACTATTTTGAGACACGCATCTATATATTGGCATATAGTCCCAAAATAAAAGCTGTCCCTTTAACCGTTTCGTGATCGGTTTTTTTTTTTTTTTCCCAAAAGATGTACCCAAATGGTTGGGTTCTTTTCGAAAGAGACAGCACCAAAAGAGAGTCAATGCGCAGGTTGTCTTAATTATCTAAAGGGAAGGGAGCACGTACAGTTTTTGCAAGCTATCCAGATTGAGAAGCATCGAATGGAACAACGTATTGGGGGCAAAAAGTATAGAAAGCCCCAGAAAAATGAGACAGGGGGTGAATACAACGTTTATAGTTCCCCAAAGACATAACAAGCAGTAGCATGTGTGATTCCCCAATTAGGCAGTAACTTTCAAATGTGCAATCACCGCCATACATGTATGGCGGTGACAGTAAAAGTGTTGAGTACCGACACCCACCCTGTGCCTCGACCCGTGCCTGCTGGGCAGTTCCGTCGGAGGAGGGTCCCAGCTGATGCGGAGCGGCCGCCGCCGCGGAGCGCGGGACGGGCCCTGCCGCGGAGGCGGAGTTGGGCGGGGCGTGGTGGTGGTGCGTGTGTCCCCCTTCGGCGCGCTGCTGCTGCTGGTTGGCGGAACAGCACGACGAAGAGGAGGAAGAAGAGGAGGAGGAGGGGGGCTCCAAGATGTCGCGGTACTTGGACACCATCAGCACGGAGATGAAGTAAACCACAGCCAACGCCAGGAACTGCGCCTGTTTGGTCTCATCCTGCAACAGACAGTTCAGTTCATTAGATTTATGAATGGAGTTCATAGTTTTCACCTATGTCGCATTTTAACTAGGCTGCCGAACCTTTACTTTCACGACTTAATATTTTGCCGACTGGTTCGATCGATAAAAAACAAATAAAAAAGATAAAAGACCAAGTGAATCAAAGACAAATCAATCAATATGCCAATAAATAAATCAATTATTTTTTCTTTTCGACGGACTCTTTTTTGCCTCTTTCGTATACACTCTGAACACCAGGTGCATGCTGGCTTCGACTTAAAGTTTCACCCCGAATCACCTCGGCAGAGTACAAACGGGGGCACTATTAGACGACTCGAGAGCAAAGTTGGAGCTCAAGTTTACGAAACGCACCGACTGGACTGTTGCAAAGCAACAACAACGGTGCAGTTTCGTTGTCGAAAGCGCTCAATCGATGCATTTTGTGAATCTCGGTGCCAAGTCGGCGTTTTACGAGCCTCTAGTGCCCCGGAACAACTCTCAGCATGAGAGCAGGTGTTCCCACTCACGTCTCTGTAGATGACAGCTCGCAATCGGTTCACATCCATGTCCTGTAACAGCTTCTCCGGATCCCGGATCGGGCTGCTCTGGCCGCCAAGGTTCTCCACAATGTTCTGTGCACAGGCACACACAACGTTGAATGCACACGCAAAGGAAGCCTGGACATCTCTCGTCGTCCTTTCATTGGCGCTTCAATCCTCGATGGGAAAGGAGGCAATATTTTGTCCAATGTCAAAACACCTTCAAACTGACATCTAGCGTGAAAACTTTCTATTTTTTTTTTATCATACAACACAGCATTGCATTGAGCAAAACTTTTTCTCATGCCCAATTCTAAACAAAGCATGCTTTTGTAAGCTATTTGATGCCACCTTTGGTATGCAGATTTTACTTAAAATTTGCTTAAAGGGAGAGAGCTATTGCACATCAATACTCCATCTCAAAAGAAACTTAAAGGGGCACAACCAGTACAGGTATCAGTAGTAGGTACAAGCACCTAGTTTACATAGACAATTAGAGTGCTCAGACACTCAATAAATTCTGACAACATATGATTGGTCGATTAAATGATGGCTGGTTGCGGTACGTTAACAGGAATGTGACGTCACGACACCACGTGATGTCATAGTGTTACATGACAAGAAGTCATGATGTCATGTGATGGGGTCACACAAAGATGGTTCCACCGACGACAGTCGTCATGTAATGTTGTGCCGCCGTCGAAGCTATGCAAAAACACTATGAGATGGTCCTACGAATGGTGCTGCATCCAGAACGGGGCGTCCCACCTTTGCTGATGGCTGCACGCCGCCAATGAGGGCGTGGATGGGGTTGGGACGGAGTGGGTCCCGGCTGGTCGGAGTCTGGGGGGTCAGGGGGGTCACGGGGGTCAACGGGCAGCTCCTCTCACGACACTCCAGGCAGTTGCGCACCGCCGCTGTGCACACTGCGGGCGACCAGGAAGACCGCCACGGTCAAGGTCGGCGTCGAGGATCGGCGGCGCCCATTACCCATGCCAGGGGCTTTCAAACTTTCTAATCTCTAGAAGGTCTTACCTGCCCCGACATTGATGCAATAAAGCGGTTCAGGAGCCTACAAAGTTTTCAAAGTGCAATGCACATACCAGGAAGTGAATGCGAAAGTGTTCCAGAAGCCAGGACTCATTATGATGAAACAAACTACACCGACTTTACACAATATAACCATTTAATCAAACGATTAAATGGTTGTATTTGTTACATAAAGTCGTTGCAGTTTGTTTCATTGTATTAGGGAGTGCTCACAGTTAGGCATTGATGGGTGGCTTATGTCCGCTAAAATGGCGCTTAAATTCGGAAAACACTTTGCTTAAGGGCCGGGATGGTTGAGAAAATTTCGGAGCTCGGGGAACCCGCAAGGTTGACCCCTGTGTTCCCAGGAACCCAGCCTGTGGACCCACGACTTAAGCCGCAAAATACCAAGAAAGCACCCACCCCAAATCGGTAGATAATGTATTTTCCAGTGTATAGTTCGCACTTAGTGCCTAGTTCAAACGTAAAAATGATCATATGCGGAACACCTTGACAAATGCCTTCTGTATTAGCTCGCAGAAGCTTGTATTATTTACTAAAGTCAACATTAATATACTCCGTTATTAATAAAAAAAACCTTCACTCTGACCCCTTCACTTGTCTACTTTGGGTTTCTCTTTTGGCTTCCTCAACGTTTTGCCGTCTCTTTATGGCTTCGTTACGGTGTCATGCGGGCATGCGGGTTAAGGGGATGTGTGTGGCATTTTCCAAGGGTCATGCTAACGCATTCCCTAAGGATCCACCAATGGATCTTCCTTTATTTTTTTTCCCGGCGAAGCGGACTCGCTGAGCATGCTTCGCACGCAGACCCGCGCCGGCTTGCCGCTTCTTACGCCGCCTTTCGGCCAGCCGAGCTAGGCGCTGCTTCCAATCCCCTGTCTCGTTCACCCGCCTTGCACGCTTAACAGCAGCATCCTCTGCCTGACGCTGCTTTCGCTGTTCACCGGTTTCCCGCGCAGGCATCGGCCTCCGCCCGGTGACGTCACATCCCTCTCGCCTTTGTCCTTAACTCCTCTCCTCCTCTCTGTGCTGTGAGCTTCCCTTTCCACTGTTATGTTCGCAGACGAACGGTGTCAACCTTTCGCTGCCAATTTAGGTACTAACACTTACGCATTAAAAACCACTAATTTTAAAGATTTTGTCCGCTAAACTTGCATGCAATAATTTAGCACCAGAGTGGAGATATGTGGAGTGCAAGTTCATCCGCTTCCTTCCGTAGGGATTTCCCCGACGTCAGAATGCCGAGCTCTGGTTGGTTCACTCGGTGTTCTGACATCGGGACGACCCCTGCACAAGAAGTGGACAAACTTGCACTCCGCACAAAACACTATAATATTCAGACCGCTTGTCGTCGCTCTTAAGCATAGGTGCAACCAGAGCAACTGACTAGAAATGCTACACAAACAGAACAGAAAAACATCCCAACTTAGAGCGAATTCTGGAAATGGTACACTTCCTTCTCAGAATAAACAACATGGCAGAGACGTCACTTCAACCATACCATCAGAGCTGCATCACCGAGCGCTAGGTTTCACACGGCCAGAATCCAATGAAAACTGGAACCTTTGAAACAAACGCTTTCGAGTACCCCCCCCCCTTTTTTTTCGTTCTGTCCTTCCAGCTCCCATTGACCGATTCCTCGCTGCAAAGCAGCAAACAGCCATTGGGACACACACATCTGCTATCCGCCGAAAAAGAGATGCCCGAATCATGGATGCAGATCCGCTATCTGTGAGTCTGCTATCCGCGAAACTTTATGGCAAATTGCTAGCCAATTGTGTTGCACACGTAAAACGTTCTAACATCACAAGTTTGGCGATGCTCCGAATTGCCAGATGCCTAAGTTCACGAAGCTCTTGATCAAGTAGTTTAACGCATACCATGTGAACACTTGATAATAGTTCCTAGAATGAGGCGAATGTAGTACTACCTCTAATCGGGCTGATAAACCTGGCGATCTTCCAGAGCCTTCCACACTCTCAAGCTCCTTTCCCTCAATGCACACAGGTGGTCCAGCTCCTCCTCGCCTACCTCACCCCTCCCCTAACTACCCCTCTGGTCACACGACCTCCCCGTTAACCAATCAGCTTCGAGCACCCCACTCCTCCCCTCCCACCCGTCAACCAATCAGTGTTGAGCCTCGTGGCCACACCTTTATCTGGGCTTCACAAAATGCCGAACACCTAGCCAGAGAATGTTTCACGTTAACAGGTAGACATACAGGTCCCACCAGCTAATGAGGCGGCCATTGCTCGATCAAATGCGACAACGGTGGCAGAGAAGACGTGAGCGGGCCCTCACCCAGTCTGAGGCACTGCCTCAGGATCCCTCCGCTGGACATGTTCTTCTCCGCTTCCAGGTCAGAAAAGCTCAGCGAGGACGCAAAGACGAGCACGTCCGTCATGTACACCAGCCGCTGGAGGAAGGCCACCGCCACCTCGATCGCCATGCCCTGGGTCGGCTCTATCACGTCCAGTTCGTGCTGCAAGGGGCGTCAACAACGCGTCATTTGACTGCCAATGAAGTCGAGCCGACGGTGAACCCTGGACCCGTGGCAGACACACCGAGAGATCGAGGTGCTCACCGGTGCTATGACAGAGTCCTCGAGAAAAACAGAAAGCACTTTAAAGGCAGAAAACAAAACGGAAACGTGCCTGGGTTGACGAGGAGACTGAACTGAAAGGAGCACTTGGTCCGGCTCGTTTTGTGCAGAGATCGGTGCTTACCCAACGCGAGGCCCATGGACTGGAATCTTATGTCAAGTTCCTCGATCAAGTGCGAGGCAGACTGGACGCGAGTGCTGCGTCAACGTTCCACTGGTACTTGCGTTCAATTGGTGTCTCGGTGAATTGAATGTGCGCCCCGGCCTAATGCTGACGCAGTGTTCGGCTACGTCAGCTGAGCATTGCGTTGGAAACACAAATGAATAGTTTGTGCTGTCTTGACCACATTGGTTTAGCTCTAAACTTAAGGCCCGTTCACACTCTTGCGACTGCTTGCGACCTCTTAAACCTGGGTTCCTTAAAACTTCTTAAACCAGAGAACACACTGGCGCTATCTATTGGGAAGCAGTGTAAACTCGGCGGTCCGGCATATTTTTTTTTTATTTCTCGCGCAATATCCTTTTTTTTTTTGGCTCGAAAAACTTTTGTCAATGTTATAAACGAGCCTTTCTATGGGTATTACGCACATTTGACCTCGGAAATCCCGCAAAACCTTCGCTTTTGTGAAATGCAGTTCTAGGGTCACCGCATAGATGGCGCCACAATGTCAGTGTGTTCCCTCATTCTAGAAACATTTAAGAAGTTGTAAGAAATCTCGTCTCTCTCAGTCGTACTCGGTCGCAAGAGTGTGAACGGGCCTTTAGCTGCTGGTGGCACGACAGTTGAACCAATAGCTTTGTACACGGAATAGTGTGTTAGTACTACTGACCTTTACGCAACTTTTATTTATTCCGCATATATTGTTTTATTTTTTCTCACGTGGGCTGGCTTAGACAGTTAATTTACAATCAGTCTTTCTCTCTTTTTTTTTTTTTCTTTCTTCTTCTTTATTACCCTTTGCCAGGCACAAAGTAGAAAACAAGTATCACTAAGACCAGCCGTCTCTTTCACCTTCCTCCACGAGTCAACTGTTGGTTCGAAGAGAAATGCCGGACACCGAAACGTCTTTCAAACTCCAACATCACGACGCACGATCAAAAAACAAAGGGTAGGCATCTAGCCAAACTAAAGACTGCCACCTACGTTTGGGGAAGTTGCCGAAGCAAGCAGAGGCAAAAGTCCTCCGCACGCAATGATGATGTTGTCTGCTAGCTGGGAGATGAGGTGCACCGTGTTGATGACGAAGATGGCGTTCTCACCGCTGTTCACAAAGTCGATCACAGTCTTGGTATTGTGGCTGTAAAGACAAGACCACGAAATTGCCGAACGAAATCACCGGCAATCTGGTCGGTAAAAACCCCGCATGAAACACCGTAAATACACAAAGTAGAAATTGTGCACAGAGTAGACTATCATGAATTTTCAGAATAGGTGATAAGTACGACCTTCCGAGACAGGATATATTTTCATATTTTTTTAATACTTGTACCATGAAAAAGTGACCACACCATACTACCGTATTTACACGACTGCAGGTTCACCTATCTTTTAATTTATGAAAATCTAAAGTGGGGGGTCGACTTATAATCGAACCAAAGCATCCACTGCCGACAAGGACGAAACAATTGCGATATCAAGAACACCTCGGCTTCTTAGGAGTTCAGCCGGCTGAACCCGTTGCATTGCGCCATTCTGTGCACTCATAAAGCAAGTTCCATTCTCTTGTTTTTAATCTGAGTGAACGAGTATCACAGCGACATGTGATAACTTTAAATATTTAGAAGTTGCAATATCGGCAGATATAACATGGAAACTACATATTGAAATTTTACGTACTATGGCTAGAAAAAAATTATGGTTCTTAAAACGAAGCCTCGAGAACGCCACGAGCGAGGTGAAGCTGACCACTTACAACACTCTTATACGCCCCACCCTAAAATATGCTTGCGCTGTATGGGACCTTTACTAAAAGAACCAGACTGATAGATTAGAGAAACTTCAAAGGCAGGGGGCTCGCTTCATTCTGCCCCGGTATAGTCGCCTCGACTTGTTTACTAGTATACTTGAACGGCTTAACTTCCTCCTCTGTACATTAGATGACAAATTGCCAGATTAAAGTTTCTTTTCATGCTCTCACGAAACTTACTCAATGTGGACACTTCTCGGTTTCAAAAATCATGTGTGACGACAGCAGTGCGGGGGGGGGGTACACAACAGGTCCCTTCAAATACCGCAAATTAATATTGATACCTATAAGTACTCTTTTTTTTGTTAGGACAGCAGACGCAGCAGCTACCTACACCTTGTATAAGTTCCAGTGGTATACAGTCAAACCCGTTTATAACGAACAGCAGGAAACGCTACGATCAGTTCGATATAGCAAGTAATTCGATATATCAAAAAACGTTTACAACGAACTTCTGTGATGCGTTCGTTGTAAGGCGAGAGCTTCTCTTTGTATCTCATCTCTCCGCTTCCGCGCCTTGTAAAAAACGCCAATTTTTTTTTTTTTTTTTTTAATGCACGCAGATTTTGTTTTTTTTTAGCTTTTTTCCCTTTTGAATGCTTCTCTTCACTGAATTTTGTTTGCGGCTTGAGCTTTTGACATTTTCTTTCTTTTCTACTTTTTTTGGGGGGCGGATGGGACAGGCTAGAAAACGATTGTTTGCGCGTTTTTGGAAGCCTTCACGGGAGAAAAAGTTTGAAATAGCCAATGTGTTGTTCGTTATAAAAAGTACTTTTTACATGCATTTTTATTTAAATTTTCCGTGAGCTTGATACAGACAATAATTCGCTGTACGTGGGTTCCATCTAAACGGGTTTTACTGTAGTGCTAAGGCTATGGGCCCACACCCATAGATCCGACAGGTTCTTTTGGTCGAGCAGATGAGATGTATTCTAAGGCCAGATGCTCGCACAAGGCAAGCGAAGTACATGAAGCTTCGGCCCGGTGCTCGCAGCATTCTCAAAATTGCCAACAAAAACAGCCCACGTCGACAGATAAAGCTCATCGAGTTTGGCGGGCCCAAGTGGCAAATTGGTGCTCTCACCTGCGCCAGACTTGGATGTCCGTCTCCAGGGAGAAGAGGAGGTCAGACAGTAGCCGCTGGTGGATGGGAGACCAGCGGAACTCGGGGATTCGGAACGGCGGCCGCGAGGGGCCCGCGCTGAACAGCTGCCTCCCCGCCGACGCGGAGCCTGAAGTGGTCCCGGGCGCCATCTCCACAGACTTGGGTCGCGTCGGCGCGAGCACCGCTTTCTCGACGGTTGTCTGCGACGCACTCCTCGCGCGGCGAACCACGCCCGCTTCTTGGGCTCCCTCCTCCGATGCAGATTCCGCCATTGGCGCCGTGGTGCTGAACCCGAGGTCGGCCATGTGCCTTCGCTCTATCTCCACCTGTAGTGAGTCGATCGATCGATTGATTGCCAGTTCATTAATCAACAGTCTATCTATAAATCAACAATTTATCTAGAAATCAACATTTCATCTATCAACAGTCTATCCATCCACAGTCTGTCTATTCAGAGCCTGTCTATCGACAATCTGTCTATGAACCGACAGCTTATCTGTTAATCAACAGTCTATCTATCAATCGACACTGTATCGGTCAATCAAAGCTTTATTAATCAACTGCTTGTCTTTATAGATGCCCAATAGATAATAGTCTGTCAGGTTTTATAGATTCCTGACAAAAAAATATAGGTTTATTGAAATACAAAGGTTTACCAAGCTTAATGGTGCTGGCTTGCTACATGATTGCCTGATAAATCAATCCATCAAGTGAAGATTCACCGATTCATCACAAGGCGGGCTTGTTTTACTGCACACAAACCATTCTTCATCCAATAATATGACATTAGTATGGCAACAACAGTTTTTATTTAGTGGTCCTGCTGGCCTTTATATTTCTTGCTTTAAAACTGACAAGTTCTTGCTGAATCATAAGACAGGCAAGATCTTCGTTATCCCAGGTCTAATTCCTGCATGCCTCATCTCTAACTCTGCCGTCTTTCATTTCTCTGTAATGAAATATCTATTCAGCCCGCTAAGCTAGAACAAAATGCTTGTTACATTACTCCTCCTTCGTCCTAAAAATGAATTCGTCCTAAAAATGAAATGCTGGGAGCAGGACAAGAAAGAAAGCCAAGTGGGAAATGTTAAAGGTTGCCAGCCTTGGAGGTATTCCATAGGCTCAACCCCATCTTTTCATTCTGGCCACAACTGCCCATCACCAAGATCCTAACTCTCACCTGGGCCTCAATCGTGCTGATCCCGCCAATCTCCACGGCAGCCTCCTCCTCCGCATCGCTCTCCGAAATCACGGCAGCATCCCCGCTGGCCTCCGCATTCAAGAGGTTTGTCTGCTCGATGGTTCGCTTTGCTTCCAGGCGATCATCCCCATCGTCTTCGTTCCCGTCTTCAATGGCGTCCAAAGACGACGGCTCTTCCTTCTCTGCGACGGCAGTCGCCACGACAACACCCTCTTGCGGAAGAGGGTCGTCGGCAGGTGGCGGAAGCGGGACGTCCAATTCCTCGGTTGGGTTTACAATGGACGGAAGGTGGCTGCCCATCGGTTCACTCGACAGCTTCTCCGGACTCTGGGCAGGGCTCGCCACTTCCCGCGTGCTGCTTGTTTCGTCCGCACTCTCAACAGATGCCGGCGAGTCAGAAGGTCCCTCCACGGGAGACGCGCTCTTCGTCCGCGACTCGCTTTCTTCCGTCTCGTCCCGTGCGACAGAATTGACCTCGGTGCTCCCCTCCTCTGCTTTCTGTTCGGGTCGTTCTTGCAGAGGAGGTTCGGTAGAGTCGGCCTTATCGGCGTGACCGCCGTGATCGGAGACGATCGCGGCGTCATCCGCGGCGTCCTCCGGAAGAGCGGCTTCTTCCGAGGCCTCGCTGCCGTCGTCACCCTGAGCGTCTTCGAAGACCTCGCACTCCGCGGAACCCTCGCCCACGGCCAGCTCTTCTCTCTCTGCCGAGACGCTGTCTGTCGACGCTGATTGGTCGTCCTTATTGCTATCCGACATCTCCGCCGCATCTGGAATGCATTCCCTCTTGGCATCACCCTCCTCTCCAATTACACCCTCCATCCTCCCGACGTCTGCGTCTTCGACGGGAGACTCCGCGGGTTCGCCGGGCAACTTCTCGTCTGCGTCTTCTCGAGCCGCCTCTTCAGCAGCGTGGGCCTTCGTCGGATCTGTGGGATGGGGGACCACGTCCGGCGACGCACCCTGTTCTCCGCCGGACAGGTCCGAAACCGGGGAGCTGCCGTCCGCCGGTGGAAGTGACGGCCTCTTCTCTTCCGACAAAGACTTGGTGGACTCTTGGACTGGTATCACGTCTGGACAGACGACTGCTGGGCCTGGCAACGCGGCTCCTGTGACATCCGAGCTCTCGACAACAACTGGGACAACCTGGGAGGCAGACGAGTTTAACCAATGAGGCCTTGACGGCGGCGACAAAGTGCAGCAAACCAGTGGCGTAGCCAGGAATTTTTTTCCTGGGGCGGGGGGGGGGCTGAGGTGGTTAAGATGTCCATGACTTCGGGTGCGGAGGGGAGGAGGGGGGGTGAAAATGCAAGTGTATTTTATAGGGTCGGCTGGCTTTCGAGGGGGGCTGAAACCCCACAAGCCTCCCCCCTGGCTATGCCGTTGCACCAGACGGAGAGAACATAAATGCTTCGCATGAAGCCACTAACGCAAAATGTGTCATAAAACTGCGTCGACCTGCGTCAACTTAGGATCTGTTGTGTCTGTTTTGCCCCTTAGGGTTTTAGTTAGGAATGGCGATTATTCGGTTATTACGAATAGCCCATCGAATTCTGTTCTATTCAGCATTTGCTTCAAATAGAATTTAAGTATTCGACAATATTAAATTATTCTACCTTTCCGAATACTCTGGCTTGGATATTCAGGTGGCAAAAGCTTCCTACCATTTTGTGCTCCCAAACTCGGTACACTTGAAATTAACAGTTACAGTACTAGCTCCTAATACCAAATAAGGGCAAATATAAAACTATACTTTAAACATATCTTGGGGTATTCGTTGCTTGTACTATTCGATTCGAAATTATTTGGCCAAAATCACAATTCGCTTCGAATTCGATTCGGATCCAAAATCATCTATTCGCCCATGCCTAGTTTTAGGGCAATTTGTGAGGGACTGAGACACAAACAGACGACGCATTCTGCGCTAACTGGCTTTACACAAAGTATCAAGTTAACTTGCAATCTCTTCTTACTCTCTCTTTCTAGGGTCGTAGTAAACTATGAGGTGTTTGTATCCCATCCTCTTCCCAGGCGCCATGTTTTGCGGCCAGATATCGCAAATAGGACTTTTATAAGGCCTCTCCGGTAGCACAGGGTTACAGTGGCCTAGTCAAGTATGCTGCTGGGCTAGTGGGTACATAATTAGGTACAAATAAAATAGCACAGAAAGAAACAAGGACAAGAGAGTAGACAGAACCGGTCAGCTAGCACCCCGTCCTGTCTACTCGTTTGTCTCCATCTCTTTTACGCTATTTCATTTTGTACGTACTGATGCAGAGTTCGTTGGTTCTATTCCCATCAAGTGACGAAGGGATTTTTTGCTGAGGAAATGCGACCATGGCGTCACGTCTTTCATTAGACCCTTTAAAGATGCTCTAGACTTCAAAGTCAGCCCTAACATACATTCTGCATTAAAAAACCGGGCTAGTTGAGCACATGTTTGTCACACGTGTCCTCTTTTGCCCCTCCTTTTCTGAAGAACAGGCACTCACGTCTTCCGAGGGAACCGGGTCGGGGACCTGGCTCGGCGTGGACGGCACAATGGACGGGAACGTCACGTTGCCCCTCTCCTCCTCCTCCTCCTCCTCCCCCCTCTCCCCCTCCCGGACCTGGACGATGTCCGGTCGGGGCGGGGCCTCCCGGGACGGCTGGCTGGCGCACTCCTGCTCCGGCGGCGGGCACCGGTCCAGGCCCGAGATGGTGCTAATGGGCCGCTGGCGGCGCACCGCCGGATCTGTGATGTGGTCCACCCGTCGCTGGTCGAAGTGCTCGTACATCTGGGCAAAGTGCAGCTTGTACTCCTCCAGAGACACCTGCGGTGGAGAGTAGACCGATTGATTTAGTGATGTATACACTACCAGTCAATTGAATCCATCAAGTCAATCTACAAAAATGGTGATTGTAACCTTGTTACAAACCACCACCCAACATCCCTGACAAGTGTAGTATCCAAGCTACTGGAACATATATTTTCCCACACACTATCTCACCTCGAAAATAACAATTCCTTTTTCGGGAAACAGCATGGTTTTCGTAAAGGGTTCGCGTGTGAATCGCAACTAGTAGAGTTTACTGATGACATTCACATAAACGTGAACCATTACACTCAAACCGATGCCACCTTCTTGAGTTTCTCTAAAATATTCAACTGCATTCCTCATTGTCGACTACTTGCTAAGCTCTCCTCACTCCACATCGACTCGCTCACTCTCTCTTGAATACGTAACTTCCTATACTACGTCGCCAATATACAATTTACGAGAACTACCAGTCCAGCATGTCAGACGTGATCTCTGGCGTACCGACAAGCTTGCGCCACGCACCCCCATAAAAATACAAAAGATCGCAATAGGGACGCCTTCAATCCAATGTCTCAATAGAGAGTTTTGGAATAGGGGGCCCCAAAAGATCAGAGCTCCTAAGCAGTAGGGGCTCACCACTGTGCACGCCCCGAATCCAAACTGTGTTTTGGGTTTCGGGTGGGCGCTCGCCCCTAATGCAAAAATTCAGAAATAGCGTGGGCCCCTATTTGCTTCGGGCCGGATTGCGTCGGAGAAACTTCGTCGAGGTTGCTGCCGTATTAGCCACATTCATTTGCCAGTGAATGACGCAGCCGGCTTTCGCTTTGCTTTATCTCGCTCAAATCACAAAGAATGAAAAGTGAGCTTGTCCCATTTTAAAGATTGTCTTCAGATTTTGGCCGTTCCTAAGCCTAAAGAAACGCGGTAATCTTTGACATGGCAACGTCTTACTAGTCCGAGACTCCGAGCGGATTTTCTTGGCTCGATCGGTTGAGCATTCATGGCATGTTACCTGTAGCTTAAAAAAAAGTATTCCAAGGCGTCCAAGACACTCCAGCTCAGATCTAAATAAAGCAGCTGCTCGCAGAGTACGCTTTCACATGTTCGTCTTGGTTTCAGCATAATTAAATTACAAAATTCTTTGGCGACAGACGTTCAATGCGGCACACGAACACCAAAAACAATTTGAGAACGAGCGCCAAATTATGGCGCTACACGGATTGGATTGTTTTGGCTGAAAACAGCTAACAATGTCTATACTGATTTTAGATTGTCCTTTATTTTAGCTGGAACGATTTGGTTTTACCTAACTATTATTTGTAAACAAAAAGCATCTGTTAAACGCATATGTCTTACATTTTTTAATATTTTTATTATTTGATTATTACGCTTGTTAGCCACATTGGCGCTGCAAGCGGGACACTCAAGCGAGCCGCGATGAGTCGCGAAAACCCTATTTTACGAGCTTGTGATGGCAAACTTGTTGCATTTGGATCCCCCAATTTCTTAGGGGCACACAAACGTTGGGGCTTCCTATTCGAAAACTCTCTAATGTTCACAATACAAAAACATTGCACGACTATCCCACGAGATGCATTTAGACAGCGTAAACTGCGCAACTTATTCAATGATATGACAATGACGATCGACTGGCAATGCGTCGATCGTGCGTCACACAATGATCCGATATTGAAATGAGGTTGTGTAGATTAAGAGTCTATACATTCTTGATAAATAAATGATTTTAAGGTCATAATGCGTCTTCCCGCCAAATGTAGCGGGGAAGCTGGTTACGGGAAGTGGCTAGGAGCCAGTCGTATACTGTCGAGATCGGTTATAACGAAGTCAATGGGAATCGGAAATCACTTCGCTATATCTGCTATTTCGTTATAATCGACTTTCATTATAACGAAGTGCAAAAGGAAATGGGGAAACCGTGATCGCTTCGCTGTAGCCGCTATTTCGTTATAACCGACTTCGTTAAAACCGGTCTCGACAGTAGTGCGTTCTGCGCCATAAAACAGAGCGGAAGAGCTGAAGGCCAACCTTGGAATGCACGATGGCGAGTGTGTCGACCCAGACGCGCCAGCCGCCGTACTCGTACTTGATGGCGTGGTGAAGCAGCATTCGGAACAGGGCGTACACCATGTCCGAGATTTTCTGCTCCTCCGCGTTGCACGGGTGGATGTAGGCCATGGCCACCAGCCACTCTTGCCACACCGACATCTGGAGCACCGTCCTGGAAGTGTAGCGAGAGTCAGGTGGCACTACTGTGCCAGCGAAAGGAAGCAGCAGGCAGCTGGGACAACCTCTAATAAGTCTTGCGTTCCGGGAAAAAATCTTTTGTCGAATTAAGACCGTCATATTCTGAGAGATGGCCCACCCCAGTCTTCTGGATTGTTAATGCGATAGCACTATTAAGCTACTCATCGCAGATTTCTGTCTATCTGGTATCTGGCCTCCCAATAGGTAGTTGGTATATGCAGTAGACCCTTTCAGCTCAGTGTGCTTGCACCCCAACTCACTGCGCATATACAGACTGGCAGTACGCACTGGTTCACATTCGCCCCTTCTTCGAAGGACCTGACGACCTTGACGTCATCCTAGAAGTCGTCCTCAACGTCGTCTTTGACGTCATACGCAAAACGTCCTCGACGCTGTCCCTGAGGTCATCCTAGAGGTCGTCCATGAGATCAACCTTCAGGTCACCCTAGAGGTCGTCCTCGAGGTTGTCCTAGATGTCGTCCTCTAGGACATGGTCCTTAAAGGGATACTGAACCGATATCTGAACTTTTCAAAATAAGCCCCGGACGAGCTGCCCGGGACGTTACTATACCTAAAAATCAAGACCATACCAAGGGATGGTGATCGGATTATTATATTTCTTTGATTGAAGAACCGCGTTCGAGCAATCCGGCGGCCGGAAGCCGCCGGTGCGATTGACGCCACCGCGGAGGAGCCCTAGCGGAACTGACGTCACAGACCTCTCGCTCCTTGGCAGACTCGGTTGTCCCGCTGCAGTCCTAATGGAGAACCGCGCCGAGTGTTCCTCATTCTAATCCCGTTTCTTCAATAATTATGCCGCGGTACTGCGCTGCACAAGACTGCTCGAACAGCGTATGTTACAGCGGCAGGCCTGCGCACAAGTTTCCGAGTGAGCCCACGTTGCGGAAGCTGTGGATTCGCGCGGCCCGTCCTTCCCAGCCAACATGGAAGCCCGCCAAAGGCGATTGTCTTTGCACGGAGCACTTCGAAGACGAGGACTACAAGACGAGCCCGAAGTTACTGCAAAGTCTGGGCTTGCCTGTAAAACAGGCCTATTTGAAGCCTGACGTGGTGCCATCGCTCTTCACGCGAAAACGCAAGCGAGAGCGGCACAGCGGCGCCGTGGAAAAACGGCGACGGAAAGAGGTGAGCGCAGTTACTAAAATATTTTTCTGCTTGTTTCTGAGAGGAAAGCACGAATGCGAGTGGTCGTGAGATTAGCGTAGTACATTGCGCGACGCTGTTAGCGCAAGCCTGCTAACTCGCCTTTGAAGACGAGCGCGGAGAAACGCCGAGATCGCGTTTTCGCTAGCAGCGTCGCGCAGGGTAAGTGTGTACTATATCCGTGTTCGCTATCGTGCCCTTAGCCGGACGAAAGGTTGCCGCCAATCGCAGGTGCTCCACTGTCGGTATCGTGTACATGGCGAGACTGCAGCTATACTCTGTTTCACCTTATGATGTACCGCAGGAAAGGCTACAAGCTCGAGCTTGTAGCCTTTCCTGCGAGCTCACAGCGTAGGCAGCTGCCTACGCTGTGAGCTCGCGATTCTTGCCTTCGTTGCGGTACAACATAAGGTGAAACGGAGTATAGTAGCTGCGGCGATGGCACTCGGTTTTCGGGCTCATTTGCTAGAAACTTGCTTTGAAGCTACGAGCTTGCGCCGGCACCTTTGGCTCAGTTGTGAAGGCTGGTATTTATCTTTATTACTACTGATAAATGCCAGCTAATTTTAATTTGAGAAATTTGGCATTAACCAATAAATATCGAATTTTGATTTGGGCTACCTGAAAATGGCACATAGGACCGAGCTGAACCATTCCTGGGAGAATGTGGTTAATAGATGATCTACGTACTTCCTTTTGGTTTGCAGCGGGTATATTCCGAGCTTGAGCAGGATGTGCAAACTCCGCGGCATCTTGAGCATGTGCTATTCTTCATTGTGGCGCATAAGGAGATGCTGTTGAATTTCGGAATAGGGTACTCACAGTATGAGTGCCACGCCATTTAGAAAAGTGTGCCTGTATACATCATTCTGTTTTGGAAAACTCATTTTCCTCTCTGGTCTGCTCTCCCTGATGAGGTGGTCAAGCTGCTGTCGCTTCATCTGTTCAGTGTTAACCTGGAAGGCAGTTTCTCTCAACTGCGGAAAATAAATGAAAAAGAGCGCTGCAGTTTTTTTTAATGAGAACCTTGTTATGGTACATATTTCCACCCCTTGTTTATATTTCTGATTACTATGACGATATCTTAGTTATAGACCAACACGCGGCCCTGACGTCACGCAGCTGCGGTGGCACTCTTGACGGCACTGCGCAGGCGCAGAGGCTTCACTTCACGTGAATTCGGTTTCTGCGTTCGCACAGTCCCCACACCTGGTGTGGGCAAATGCAGGCTTTTTTGTAAACAGTGTGCCGGTTTATAAGATCTTGTTTCGTCTATGTTCTTCCCATACATTGAATACATGCTCGCAGTAATGCTTCACGTCGACAAGTGCCGAGAATGCCTAAAAACCTGGTGGTGTATGGAATTAAATTGCAGCAAAAATCAATTCTAGTGCCAAAAATAGATGCTGCTAAACGCGTGCCAATTTAGAACAAAAATAAACACTGCGAAATCTTTTGCTGAGTTACTCTGTCTTAATCTCGCGGAATGTGGTGTTTATTTATAAAGTTCACTAAGAACACCAGCTGGCCATTTATGACAATTGCACCCCAATCAAGAGGTTATTACAAGTGTTGTTCAATTTCTCGACTCGAGGCAAGGCCACTAATTAACCTCGGTCGTCATTCGACCGTTTCATCTTAGTGTTCATGACTGTGCACTTGACGGTGTGATTTGCTTACCAGTTCAAGCAAAGTCAAGATGAGGAGGGTACACAGAGTGACATGAGCCTAACGAAGATAAGGGCTTGGGCCAGTCACCCTCATTTGAGCAGAACCTGGGTGTTAGCAGCATATTGACAGTGTGTTTGTTTGCATGTTGTAAGTTTTTATGCCTATCATTTATAGATAATTGCTGAATTGCTGGAGGCACCGGCACAAGCAAAGGCCACACTCATCGCTGAAGAAGTCAGCACATCGTCAACCCCTTCTGGTGACGACACTGAGCAAGGTCCTGACTCTGGACATGAACCAATGCATGATGCAAATGCTGGCATCGAAGAACCTTGTTCGAGCTCAGGTATGTGCGCCAATTGAAACTACTCGGCTGACATATTTTAGTACTGAATTCTGCCAAATTAGGGTAATCTAGCCTATTGCTGATTACATGAGCCAAGGATGATTTTGTTTTGAAAGACACTTTATTTCCTCTGCTGTGAACAGCCCCCTCCATCAGTAATGCCAAACAGGCTCAACCTGACCTTCGGAACGCTGCTACGCAGACCTCGGGCATCTACAGAAATCGAGGTATGTATCTGCAAGAAGAAATTTCACAGAAGGCAGCATTGTTCAGATCGTTGTAACACGTTATAATGGCACAGGCATACAAGTCACCTTGAAGACTTCATCACGAAAGTCCCAAACGAATCCTGTCCTCGTGACACCACGATGCTCCTCACCAAATCATGTCCCCCAGGCTCCATTGGATTGGATGTTGCCTGAAGGGCTGACTCTGTCGCCGCAGCCGCCAGTGCACAGACAACCAGCTCCACCACCGGACCCACCACAGCTGCCAACAATAAACAATGAGCTGCCCAGTGCAGGCCAGGAAGAGTCTGTTGAAGAGTGTCCCACGGAGCTGCCAGAGCCACACGTGGAAGCAGACAGCCTATACCTCCCCTCTGACGCTAGCTTCCTCATGATGATGTCCGACACCGGCTTTCTGAGGTTGGTATCAGTCGGATATATGTCATCTTTAGTGACGAGTATGAGAGGGTGTGTAAGAGGTTGCTTTTTTCTTTTCTTTTTTTTTATTCCAGGGATGCACAGCAGAACACTGCATCTGACAGCGCACTCAGTCAGCATGAGAGCAGCAAAAGCATCGACTACGTCTCGGAACGAAAGTTTATTGTTTTCGAGTCTTGTTTGGACGAGCTACTAGGTAATTGTCCCGAGTGCACTGCACTGTGCCGCATCACAGAGAAGAAGATCAAAGGGACATGTCTCCGGGTGCACAGAATGTGCAACAATGGCCACCAACACACCTGGACCAGCCAACCATCAGTGAATAGGAGGGCCCTGGGCGATGTGCTCCTAGCTGCAGCAACGCTCTTCTCTGGGAGCATCGTCAAAAAAGTGCTAAGGCTCCTCCACCAGATGGGCGTGCCCTGTTTATCGTACGAGACATACTTTAAGATTCAGGGTGCCTTCCTTCTACCAGCGATCAGACAGGTATGGCACGTTTTCAAGCTTTTCCTTTCCTGTGAGAGGTTTATTTTAGGTGCCAATATTTCAGGCTCAGCACTCCTATGGGATCCTGAATGGTGTAGTACATGCGTAGGAAGCACCATATGTTTCTGTCTACAAGTCACACACTCCTATAAACGGCTGTTTTTACAAAAAGCTTGATATATACATGTTTGCAAGTGCGTCTTCAGGGTGCCTCCATCTTGCCGAGTTGGGTTGTGCTTGGGCGCGGCCATAGTCTGATTACGACACCTTAGTGAGGCATCGTAATCGAATTTAATGCGCCCAAGTGCACTCCAACTGGGCAAGGTGGCGGCGCCCCGAGGCCGTACTTGCAAACGTCTATAGGTGGCACATCTTTATACGGGCCGCAAGGCAAAACTGCATTGATAAGCTGTCATATGTATATTGTAATATAAGCACAAGTAAGAGCCAGCTTCAATGTTCTTGCGAACTACCGTGGGAAATTTGTTCTGATATGGCCGGCTGTAAGCTCTGCTGGAAGCCGGCATATTGCCAAGGTTCCAATTGTAAGGAAAAGCTGATCCGCCGACCCGAAGGCCACATCTAATGGATCTAGGTCTGTACGATTCAATACACTGCAGCACCTGAGGCTACATCTAATGGATCTAGGTCTGTGCGATGCCATACAAACTACAGGCTCTGCCGATTCTCCTTTGTTGTAACTTTGATACGGCCTTGCACAGCTATGGCTTATACTTGCAAAAAAAGCGGTGTAAGTCGCACCTCTGTGTAAGATGCAGTGACAGGAATTTGAGGAAAGAAACAACTTATGTGCTGGAAAATATTGTAAATAGGGAGAGCTGAGATGTCCTCTGTTCCTCTGCACCTATTTTTACCACACTCCTGGGGTGGAAAGGTACCAACTGTGTGGGCAAAGCAAGTATATACAGGGTTCATGGCACATACTTCAAGCTCGAAGACTCGCCGCATTCCATGTGGGTGAATTGTCGCCCTATGTGTTTCTAAACGTGGAGGCAACGTTTTTAATTAGTTCTTATTCTCCTGCTTCGTGACTGATTGCACCTACTGGATAAGTGTACAGTGTAAAGGGCAGATTTTGATTTGGGGAATAAGTAAAAGAATCAAAAATAAATGTTTCCCAGGCCGATCGTAAAGATTAATCGAATCGGCGAGTACTCTATTTTTTATACGGGGTGGCATTTCTTCAAGGTTAAAAAAACGAGCCCGCTCTTGAGAAGGCGGCTCCTCGGCAGCCAAACTGTCCTTGTTGATTGCTACGAGGGGAACAAGACCTGAACAGGCAGGGGTGTATGCGACCTAAATAAGTGCAAAACTATGCTTCTTGAGTTTCAATACGGAAAATGTCAAAAGCTATTCATCAACTAGCCCTTGCATAGATAATAGAAAGTAAAAAAGTGTTTTGCCAATCTACCTAGTAGTGCATATGTGCCTTCAATATTTATACTCACGACTCTGAGCATTTCATCCCCTCATTTTGAAAAGAAAGAAAGACGAATTACAATTTGTCAATGCTTTGATCGCATTTACTGGGATTCAAACTTAAATGCTGAACTTCCATGGACGTTCACATAAAGAAAAGAAGCTTGCAGTATACTTATAGGTGAAATGAAAAGCATGTTCAGGATTTATGTTTGTTTACAAAAGTCTTTGCAAATAAACTTCCAGGTGTGGAACAGGAAACAAAACGAGCTCTTCGAGCAAGCAAGTGGACGAGAACTGGTCCTCGCTGGTGATGGGCGGTCAGACTCCCCCGGGCACTCAGCAAAATATGGAACGTACACCGTCGTCGACGTGTCAACGAAGAAGGTTCTCCATGTGGAAACAGTGCAGGTAAATTTCCCCTGCTATAAATGTTCTGATGCTTCTGTTCTTCTGGAATGAAACCTTTCTGTAATTAATTGAAAATGAATGGCGAAAACAACTTGTTTCAGACATGGGTTGTCTCATTCAACAGCTCTAGTTGACTTCGTTCTGGATACTTCATGTTCGGTGTGATAATGCAATGTTTTATTTGTCACTTCAGTCCAACGAAACGAAGGGCAGCTGGGCAATGGAGCTCGAGGGCCTGAAAAGGACTCTACTGATTTGTGAAGCCAATGGATTGACTGTGGGAGGAATCATCACTGATCGCCACTCCATGATCAAGTCATTCCTTGCCAAGTGGTACCCCCAGATTCGGCACATGTTCGACTGCTGGCATGTTGCAAAAGGTGAGCCATAAGTAATCGGGGTTCCAGGTTATGCAAAAACAAAAAAAAAATTGAATTGCAGAACACTCCTACCCTTGCCTGTCACTATACTTTGTTTCTGCGTATGTTGTACTGCAGGAAAGGCTACAAGCGGGAGCTCCTTGCTGTATGGCAACTGCTCGGCGGCACAAGCTCTCGTGCAGCAGGAGCAGCTGCCAAGGCCATGAGCTTGCGCTTCTAGTTTTCGCTGCAGTACAATATAAGCTGAAACATAAGCCGTGTTTACATGAATGCGGCTTAGTCGCATCGAATCCAGTTGTCGCATTCAATGCGGTGATGTAAACAAACAATACAGTAGGAGAGCGCATCGCATTCAAGTCGCTAGACAGAGGTGGATTGAGATGGCGAATGCACATTTATTCAAAACATGTAAATGGAGGTTGCATCGCAATTTGGATCGGGGAGGATTATGGGAAGGCACCCGCTCTGGGAGCAAGCGAACAGCTGAGAACATGGCGGCAGCCACCCTCGGCGGCGGCGGAGAGCAGTCCGTGTGGTCGCCCGCAATATTTTCTCCAGAGAAGAACCGCAAGCTTTTATTGTCAAACTATGTGAGCGACATATAGCAAATCTGCTCGGTAAAGCGGCCCTTGTCCAGGCCTCGCGAAATAGGACCTTCGTGTCCGAAGGAGTCCCTAGAGCCTTCAGTGTAAGGACAGACGCCGATAGCTCTGAGCACTGCATGCTAGGCAGAAAGAGGAGCTCCAACCTCGGTGCCGTTCCTGGCTGTGCCAGAGCCTTTCGGCCTCAGGGTCCGGTCGCGGTTGGCAAGGTTGGGCGAGGTGGCGTCCCCAGAGCGGTTGGGAACGATCTCGCTCACCAGGCCATGCGCATGCCGACTTGGAGCCCAAACTGCTTGGGTTTTGATGTTTCTTCCGTCCCGTAACTATTTGCGCAGCATCGAAGACAGCAGGCACAAACTTTACACTCGACGAAAGCGTCTAAAAAGTAAAGTGTCCTAGAGTGAGGTATCGCCATGTTTTTTTTATACTTGAGAAAATGGGGCAGGATTGGGTTTTTCTTGTTTTTGGTGTTCATAATTATGAACTCTTTATTTTGTCAAGCTGTTGTTTCTGGCAATGTAAGCTTGGTGCTTAGCAGAATGAATACAATGCTTCATTTTTCAGGCATCAAGAAACGCATGGTCTCAGCTGGGAAACTCAAATCCCTTGTGGGACTCCAAGACTGGGTGCAGGCAACTGTCAAGCACCTCTATTGGTGTGCGGAATCCAGCGATGGAGCGCCAGAGGAGATCCTTCCTAAGTGGACTTCCCTGGTGGGACACGTGGCTGACTTGCACGAACATGCCGACCCCCTGTATCCAAGGTGCCAGCACGGAGACCTGGGGAAGAAAAAGTGGCTTCCTGAGGGCAAGTAGACCACAGCATATTAACAGTGTTGACATGTTAGTGTTTCATACCAAGTGATGCTGTGAAGTATGCACCAACTCATGTTTGCAAACAAACAGGTCCGGCCGATAGCAGTGCCACACATTGCGCAATGAGATGTGGGCAGACATGCTGGTCTGCCCACAAGTCTAAAACAAATTTTGCCTTGCACGCATGCTTGTCAAAGCCTTATGATTATTTACTTTGAATTGTTTATAAGAGGAAGACCAGCGCTCGTGGACCATAGAATTACACTTTCAGCGTTCTCCTCAATGCTTGGGTATTTAGAAAAAGGTCTGCTGCGACGCTGTCTGCTTTTGTGTGGTATGAATACCCGGCCGATTCAGTCAAGGCAATCCGTTTTCCAAAGACGTTGCCATGCTGACAATTATCGCATTCATTTAGGCTTAGAAATGGCCAGAATGGAAAGACTAAAAAATGTGGCAAGGTCATTGCTCATGCTTTGCGATTTAAGTGAGGTAAGGCAAAGTGAAGGCTCCTGCACCATTCGTTGCTGATTAACGCACCCGATACTGCAGCTACAACGACATATTAGTTCCAAAGCGAGCAGCGCTAACTCACCGGGGCACTGCCATGTTTCCCCGCATCTCTACCGAGCCAGTCGCGTGATTTCAAAATCCCTCGCCTAGGTACTGCAGTCAACTTGTAGCCATAGTTAGCGCTTCAAGCAAACGGGCCCTGGTGTGCCTTTTCTAGTGGAACCGCAATTTGCTCACACATAAAACTTTTGAATTGGCCTTAGGTTGAATTCTTTAACAATTTCAACCAAGTTGTTGTACTGGTTCTTAGTTTCAAGGTGTCTGATTATGAATGTGGCAAGTTTACTGGCTCTCTATACTGGTTAGTCCGTGTGGCAGCCAGGGAAGAACCTATGACTGCTGGTAGAGGGGAGTGAGCCGATAGGTGGTAGCTTCAGCTTTCTTCCGCGTGCATCGTTACCGCGCGGTGTTTATACGGACCGCTGGGACCTGTACTTACATGTTCGGGCACACGAGTCAACCAAGCATGACGATTTGGTGCATCATGCCTTTGCAAAATTAAAATCGGCATCGCTTGGTCTATTCGATAAAAAAATCTAGGCGTCATAAACACGGGCAGTAAGCAGGACTGGTAGCAGCCTATTAAACTTACCCAATTTAATCTGTTCTCATCAGCTCTAACCCTTTTATTAACCTCTGGATATCATATATTTTTAATTTAATTACACAAAACTACTACTTTTTCTTATGAGCCTTAGTGTTATTGTTGTAATAGCAGATTTGAAACCACACAGTCTGTAATACAAGTGTCCTACTTTATCCAGGACTTCAGGCACACGACAAGCTAAAGAGCATCGTGCTGTCAAAGCCACTGCTGAAGGACATCCCGCAGCTCTCAACCTCAGCGCAAACCTACGCAACTGAGTGCTTTCACAGCACGGTGAACCAGTTCGCACCAAAGTCGACACACTTCGGTTACGAGAGCATGCAGGCAAGGTATGCAAGCTAACCAATTGTTTGCATGTGCCCGCTAAAGTCTTAACTTTTCAGAGTCTTTGTGGCAGCGCTGCATTTCAACGAAAACAGCGACAGGCCACAGGCGACTACTAAGGAAGGCAAAAAAAGGTTCCTGGTCAAGCGGCCTAAACAAACAAAGAGGCCAATTGCATCTCCCATGAAAGGGCCCTGCACATACGGTAAGATGTCAAAACGAGTACAACTACCAGCTTCTAACATCTAGTCTTAATTTCAGCCTATGTACAAGAGCTCATGAAGGAAACCCTCGCCCTCAATTGCCACTACCCGTCGTACCGAGCTGCACGAAAGGCCAACTGTGTCGAGGCGCCCCCAACTCTGTCCAGTGGATATGAACGCCCCAACAAGGACCTGCTCATCTCTAACCACCGTTCCCGGTTCAACTGCTAAGCTGAAGCTGAAGGAACATGTACTGTCGGGGAAAAATCAAATGCGAACAGAAGAGCGCGTGGCTTGCGGTACAAGCTGCGCCGCCTGGAAGCGAGCCTAGGGGCGAGGGTGCATGGCCTACCCGATGAGTTTACGCCCTTCGCTCGGCACTCCCCAAGCTTCAGCAGTGCGCCTCTTAGTGCACTGAAAGCTATCACCACTATCTTTGCTCACTCGGCGCATGCGGCACAAGGAAGCTTGCTGCTTGTAGCAGCTAAAGCGCGCACTCTCTCGGAGCGAGCAAAGATAGAGGTGGTAGCTTTCAGTGCACTAAGAGACGCACTGATGAAGCTTAGGGAGCGCCAAGCGGAGAGCATAAACATATCGGAGTAGGCCACGCACCTTCGCCCCTAGGCTCACTTCCAGGCAGCGCAACCTGTACCGCAAGCCACGCGCTCCTCTGTTTGCATATCATTTTTCCCTGACAGTACATTGTGCAGGAACTTGAAACATTTATTTACACTATGCACAAGCAGCAAAGCAGTTTGATCTGACGTGTCAATCGCATCTGTTCCGAGCACGAGCCCCCGGCCGCCAGCCCCTTGCCACGAGCTCCTTTTCAAAACGTCTGTGGCCCATTTTCTCGTCTTAGGTCTCCGATTGTTGGTACAGACTCCCCACCGAATGGGTGTTACCCCATTTTAAATTTTTTTAAATTTGTTATCTCTAGCGGATAGAGAAGTTGGTCTTTTCAGAAGACTGCCCCTGTCCGGACGCACTATACATGCACAAATCCTGCCGTCTCGCCCACAGAAAACCTTTTCAACTCTTCCTATCTTCCGGAGTAAACGTGGGAGCTGTTCCTTCAGAAGGACGAGCCCGCCCACCTCCAGACGTGGCGATTGCTGGCCTTTTGTTTCAAGGGCAGATCGAAGTTCTCTCGGGTAGTCTGACCTCCCGTTACCCAGAGTCTGTTAAAGAATGCTTTCCTTTGTTTCCATATTTCTCGGAGCATCTCTGGAGACGACGCAAAGTCTTCTCTTTCAGCCACTGGAAGTGCTGTCAGTCGTCCTCCCCTGAAAAAGCTAGTCGGTGTGAGCGGCTGGCCTTCGTCAAGCTCATTGTAAACGAATGTTGGGGGACAAGAATTTAGCATCGCCTCAATT
The DNA here is from genome assembly GCF_016920785.2 of Ixodes scapularis. Classification (NCBI taxonomy): domain Eukaryota; kingdom Metazoa; phylum Arthropoda; class Arachnida; order Ixodida; family Ixodidae; genus Ixodes; species Ixodes scapularis. The sequence goes on from NW_024609839.1 coordinate 76,822,145, forward strand.
TCGCATAGGACTGTGGACAACTCTTCTGCTGCGTTCATAGTTTTTCTCCCGATCACTTTTCTTAGTCCCACCTTCACGTATCAAACCAGTCGCTCGTAGAATCCTCCCCACCAAGGAGCACGCTCAACAATAAAACTCCCCTCGATGGTTGCATTGGCGAAGTGATTCACCACTTCTGAGTGTCGTAGGATCTTCCTAAGTTCTGCCAGGTCTCTGGAGGCTCGCTTGAAGGTTAGCGCATTGTTTGAGTAGATGATGCGGCAAAGTCCCCTCCATGACACAAACTTACGGGCAGCTACAAGAAAACTTCTCGTTGAAACGTCTGGTACGAGCTCCAAGTGGACCACCCGCGCCACTGGACAAGTGAACAGCGTGATGTACGACGTCCTTTGCCTGTATGTACAGCAGTCCTGCAAAATCTACACCAACTACCTCGAAAGGTTCAGCCTGCGTCGTTCTCGTACGCAGCAGAGGTCCCGCTGGAGCACTGGAGCACTCGCCGGAATAGCACTAAATCGCTGGCACGTTACACACAGCGCAGCATCTTCTTCACCAGCTCTCGTACCCCGAAGGATCCAATACCTCTCGCGGAGCTGGACTGGAGTGTGTCTTACTCCTGCGTGTAACACCATCCTGTGAGCGTCGATCACAAGTACCGTGGAATATCGATGCTCTTTCAGTAGTACGATAGGGTTTCGTTCATCGTATGTCATGTTGTTCGATCGGAGTCGCCCTCTTATGCGAAGCACTACCTCTTGGTTGATGAAACTACTGAAGTCTCGAAGAGGAGAAGTGGATGGGGTCTCGGTTCTGCTGGTCGCACGTCGAAGCTTGGCGGCAAACGCCGATATTAGCTTTTAGCCAATATGTCCGCGCTCCTTGGATTTCCTCTGCAGTCAGAGGCCCCGATTGTTTTCCCGTTGACCTAACGTTGTGAAGGAATCGAAACATCCACACTCTTGTTCTGTTGAGTTTTGAAGCTGAGCTGAATGTGGTGACATCAAGCAACGTTGCAGATGGTGTTGAAATGTCCAATATGTCAGCTCTCGGTCCCCTCTCCTCGAGCTTATATCGAGGTGGCTCCTCGCGCTTCTCCTTGGGCCATTCTTTAGCTGGCAGCGGCAACCAACTGGTCCCCGAACAACAGAGTGGAGTGGAGACCAATCCAAGGTGGTCAGACCTCGTGACATGAGGTCGGCGGGGTTCTCCTTTCCCGGCAGGTGGTGCCATGTCACACATTGCAGTTCTTCTGTGGCATTCCAGCAACCTTGTCATTTGCCAACCTGATGTCTGCCCTCTATGGAAGGCCGACTTCGCACCTCCCATTGGTCTTGGCGATCATAGTTTCGGAGTCTCGCATGACATCGTTGTCCGAAGGATCGTCCACCGATGCGTCGATGACACCCATCCTCTGAAGTTCCCAGAATTGCTTGAGACTTGGCATGGGTTCGGGCTCTTGGACCGCCGTTCTCCGCATGACCACCCTGGAGCAACTAATAACCGGGGAGCTTGACCCTTTTCGTCCCTGAACCGCCCATCCGAATACGGGCTGCACTGCAGTCAAGCTTCCTCTGTCGGTGAATCTTTCCAATGATGTACTCCCAGTAGTGATCCGGGCCAAGCAGGATATCGATGCCCCGATGTTCCAGTCCGGTCATGGCATCTCCTACTAAGCAACCGAGCTCCTTTAATGTCGCGACGATGGATTAATCTGGGCTTGGGAGATTTTGTTCGCAGATGGTAGGTGTTTCTAGCATGTCGATTTCATATTTTTTGTAGTACCGTTGGCCCCGCAAAGTAAGCTGCACCCTGCGAAACATACGTTCGGTGCTTTCGCCTCTGAACACGCCGAACGTGAGGATCTCCATCCCGAGTTGTTTGCAACCAAGTCTCTGGGACAGCTCCTCCGTAATGAAGGAACGTTGACTGCTGCTGTCAAAAAGAATTCGGGATAGTCTTCTTTTGTTTTTGTTCTCGGCCCATGCGGTCACCGTCTGCAAGAACACTGCTGGCTTGCAGTTCTTTCCATTGATCTGAAGACTGACCGGTGTTTTATTTTCGCTTTCTGTTTTATTCACCGCGAAAAGTCGTTCCAGTACGTAATCCGGGTCACACATAGTAGGCGCATGCCATCCTTGACACCTGGTGCAACACGGCGTGCTTCGGCACATTCTCGCCGTGTGGTTTGCTTTTGTGCAACGAAAGCATCTGTTGCCAGCCTGTAATCTTTGTTTTTTTTTCTCAGTGAGCTCAATATTGGCGTTGCAGTCAGGTGTGGCGTGTTCTTCGGATTTGCAGAACTAACACTCTAAGCCTTCAGTCTTGCCATACAAGGCCGCTGCGGTAGAGTTTCGAAGGTTTGTGTAGTTTGAAAGTTTCTTCGGCAGTTCTTGTTTAGGGAAACGAATTGCAGGCTTACCGCCAAAGTCGTCCTCTTGTTCCTCTGACGTCCTTTCCCAGCTCTCGACTTCAACTCGAATAAATTTGAGTAGAGTCTGTAGAGCTCTTAGATGAACATTCTCTGTTGGAGACTCGGGACTGGTGCCCGTCACTGCGGTGGCGTTCTTGGTGTCCTCCAACGACATCTTCCGGTTGTAATCCAGGGACATGTCCTTCGGTAGTGCTCGCAGTAGGAGCGAGTAGAGCATGGCGCAGTAGGATTCCTCGCCCACACCCAGTGCTCCAAGTCCCCAGATGTGCGCCTGAAGACTGTCGTACAAACGACGCAGGGTTCGGGCATTGCCCTGTAGTGGTACCTTCTGGATGTCCATCAGACTTTCCATGTGGTTGTGTACCAGAGTCTCTTGCTTGCCGAACCGCTGCTGTTGAAGGTCGATCGCGTCCGTATAGCATTGAGCGGTTGGCTGTAGTTTCGGATGGCAGCTGATCCATCTCCGGTAAGCGCTGATCTCAGGTAATTGAACTTTTTCGATGGAGTCAGTTCCGGATTCTCGTGGATTGTGGTTTCACTCCCAGAATGCTTGCCAATTCTTCCGGTTGCCGTTGAACTTGATAAATTCTAATTTTGGAAGCTTGACTTTCTACGGCTGTTGCTCTCCAATCGTTCGAGGGACCACTTGCTCGTTGGCTGTTCTCCACGCCCTTCGCCTTCTTTCTGAGCTTCGTGAGGCATGTGACAATCTTGTCAGTATAATCTATGATTTGCGTGAACTCCATTTTCACGTCTCTTTCGGTAATCAAAGGCTCGATCGCGGCATCTACGTGGCCGAGTTGATCCCGAGAGAGGCTTATGCACTCAATCAAAATCTCTAGGTCATCGATGACTGCTGGAGTCAGCTGAAATAATTCTTTTGCCTCGCTGAGGAGTTTAGTTACTTGTGTTTGCAGAGTCTTCCGTTTCTTCTTGAGGATGTCCATGATCTTTCAGTCTTGTCTCGATGGAACGTTGCTTCTGTCGTTCGATAGGTATTGCTTCGGTCTACCAGATTCCCTTCGTCGAATCGTTCCGTAGCAGGTTTCCGCACAAAATGCATGAACTTCTGGTGGTCATTGTTGGTTACATTGATGCAAACATTTATTTACACTATGCACAAGCAACAAAGCAGTTCGATCTGACGTGTCAATCTCATGTGTTCCGAGCACAAGCCCTGGGCCATGCGCTCCCAGGACACTAGCTCCTTGCCATGAGCTCCTTTTCAAAACGTCTCTGGCCCATTTCCTCGTCTCCAGTCTGTGATCGTTGTTACACATTGTTTGTAAAGTAAAAAATTGGTTAGTTTGCAATAAACAGTGAGTTTCTTATATGTCAAATATTGATCTCTTCATTCTAACATTAATTATGTACTGCTCGTGCAAGCTGTTGCTCCCAAGTGCTTGGTAGGAAAAGATACATATTTAGGAGGTTTGAAGGTAGATAGCATGCAAACTTACTCAGCACTTTGACTGCTTGAAGCCCGTGTAGTCTGCAGGGTTCGGGCCGGGGAACTCTTTGCGGACCCTGGTCACCACGCAGCTGGGCAAGGTGACCCGGTTCTCCTTTCCGAGCCTTCCGTGTATCCACCAAACAAATTGGCAGTATGCCGTGTACCTGTACTTACTGCAATGATAACATAATAAAGTTATTTAGTTACACTGCCAGGTATCCACTTGGAACTAGAAGGCATTCATTGTTTTTAGTTCGATGGCCAGCAGCAAGACGCCACAAGCTGTAGTTTCATTAAAACATGCATATTCGAGCGAGCAAGCATGTAATGAATGGTTTGCTTCTAAATTTTGGGTATGTTTTTCAGGCCACCAATAAAAACCTGCCTGTGTCGGAAACTTCAATTGCCAACATTGAGGCACTGCCTTTTCTGGTTCATCTAATGCAAATCTCGCTTTGCATCCTCCCTTTATTTACAAAGCGGTGCACATGATAGTAAAAAAGTATAGCAATTTAGTTTCACTGTACGTACGCATTTATCTCCTTTATGTTTCTTGTGCTGAGAGGCCGGCAGACTCTCAGCTTCCTGTACTCTAGGTCCAGGATATCCCTGTCCAGGCAGTACAGCTCGAAGAGCCTGTGTGCCGTGATGCAGGGAAGGCTCCCAGCCTTCTCTTTGACCTTGCACTGCTCCTTGCAGCACACACTTTCCACTGGTGTAGACATGGTGCCACACCGGGATTCGCAGCAGCACCTGTTTCCCAAAGGTAGAAACATGAATTAGTGCATATGTCAACATTTCTGTAATGCTGTGTGGGCACTGGTGTGGCTACACACTTTGCCTCTTTCTTTTCTCAATCCAATTGTGTCACCCAAACACTGCTCAAGCCTCAAATGCCTTTTGGGAGTATTCACAACCACGATGCAGTCACTATACAGCAGCTACATTTTTGCGTATAATAATATAGTAATACTTTATTCATATTCCGGAATCTTTGACCCAGGCATAGAGGGCCGCAAAAAAGCAGTGCTGCCCATGCCACAAAGGCCTGAGTGCCCAACCTGGGGCCCAGCATTGCGCAAACACGTGCATAATAAAAAAAAAAAACAAAAAAAAAAAAAACGTACAGCGCGCACGTGAGTACTTCGACGGTGTATCGGCACTACGTGCAGGTTCAAGCCCGCACGCAGCTGATGCATCTTCAATTTCTAACGCGCCTTCGCGGGACAGGTGCACGGGTAGCCCCTGCCTTAGCACTGACAATTTCTAGCAAAAGGAGGCGCATCTTTCTGTAGCCCAAACGATGGAGCCGATAAGTTCAGGTTGGAGCTTACTCGCCGCCGCTCGGCGATACCAAGAGCATGTCAGTCACTAGTACACCTGATAACATAATATATAAAACCCCATTTATCATCGGTTCTTCGAGGCTACAAGTCAACTTCGCGCAACCCCAAAACAATCGGTTCTTCGAGGCTGCAAGTCAACTTCGCGCAACCCCAAAACAATCGCTCTCCCGGGCCTATGCAAGACATACGCTGCGCCATGTGCGCGTGTTCTTACCAGCGTGTGTTGAGTAGCCGCCGCCTGTCACTTCGCGGCAGAGCGTCTGGCGAGGACTCCGCTGCTGGCTCCGTTGAAGTTTCATTACTGTCCGACGTCGCGGACGGGTCGCAGGCGTAAGGCAGCACCTTACGCCTCTTCGCTGGCGGGTGCTCGCGCTCCTCATCCGACGGTACTGCGTCGCTCCCGCTGCAGCTACTGCTGCTGCTGCTGCCGCTCTTGGCGCACGCACGTGTCGCCATAACCACGCCACCGAGCTCGAGGTAAACGCGGCAGGTCACAGGTGACAGCAAACCAACAAAGTTGTGATTTTTCGCGTCTCCTGAGGCAGCTGCGCGAGGTCTCTGAGGTCTTTGACGTCACGAAGCGAGGTTCCGGAGACGCTCACCAGGGGCACCTTAAAATGCTTATTTTCCGGTTTATTAAAATTTACGTGGTATTTTCGCTTTACCAGCGCCAGTAAAAATTAAATGACGTGCCATTCTTGCGATTAAGACCAAAAACGTCGACCCGATTTCACAGTTCAGTATCCCTTTAAGGGGGGGACACCGGCTAGAGATTTAACTTCTGAACTACCCAAGTGACCGGAATGAAATTTGCAGTGGAGATTTAACATCAGATGTAGGTGTTCTGTGCAACCTTTAAGCTCTCTAGGACAAATAGTAGTAGGGGATGTGGGTCTTCGGGCTATCTAGTTTTTATAACTGATATGTAAATATTTCAGGAAGAGTTATTGCCTCAAAATATGTGATGCATATCTGTCCTGTGTAAATTTTTGAAAACCTTTTTTTTCCCCAATATGGACTTCAACTTAAAACAAAATGAAGTAGATAGCTTGATTCCACAGCAAATTTCAGTTCAGAAACATCTTAATTGTGGTATCAGAATACTTTTACCTTCGAGCAAAAGATTTCTTCGTATGAAAATTTGCAGCAAAAAGTGGAACTGAGAAAAATGCATTCGAACATTGAACTCCTTTATTTTGTTACTGCCTCAAATGTATTGAAAATACTTTATATCAACGTAACTTTGGTGTATGGTTATCAAATTTAGGGCAAGAGTGTATAATTAATTTCTAAAACCGAAAACCTCAAAATACAAAAATTAATTTTTAAAGAAAAAATTGAAATTTAGGCTTATGTCCCTCTTAAGGTTTTCCTGGAGGCCGTCCTTGAGGTCGCCCTAGAGGTCGTCTCAGAGGTCTTTCTAGATGTCGCCGTCGAGGATGACGTTAAGAATGAGGTCTAGGACGACCTCAAGAGCAACCTCTTTGGTGATCTCAAGGACTACAAATATTTAGTGGCGAGTTTCTCCGCTAAACTTGGCAGAAAAATTGATGTCATGAACTATGCACCAATTCAGTTTCCCCGCTAAATTTGGCGGTGTGGAACAATAAATGCTATCGCATTCACAGATAATCACCCCTACGGTTTCTACAAATTTGCCTCGGCCATTAATTTGCAGCCCTGTCATTTTTTTGTTACTGCTCCGTATTATTTTTATTTCAACCTTAGAAACTAGACTACCCAAGCTCAAACAATTTATGCGGCGGAGTAGTTTTGACAATGACGGCAACTGTTTTTTGGCAGTTTGAAAAGCAAGCAACTGAACAAAGCTCTTTAATCGTATTTCAGCTCATAAGATACTCGCAGTGCGATCTAGGGCAGCCGATGTAGACAAGAGCAAACAAGGAACAAAGTCAAACATTTTTTATCAGATTTGTTTTTGGATCACACACCAAAAGCTAACCCAGTTCCCTTTTCTATCCTTGGTCCATGTAGACGGTGGGCTAATATTAGAATACTATATTACAATACATATCTATACATAAATTTAAAAAAAAAAAATTAAAGGAAGATTCATGGGAGGATCCTTAGGGAATACGTTAGCATGACCCTTGAGAAACGCGACACACATTCCCCTTCGGGAAAAGCTAATGCCGACCCCTTCACTTTTCTGTTTTGCATCCTCTATTTCTTGCTACCTCTCTTTGACTTTGTTACAGGGTCAGCGTTAGCGTTTCTCAGAGGGCAATCTGTGTGCCGCTGCCCAAGGGTCATGCCAACGCACTCCCTATTTTCTGTCATGTAGGCACTAATGCCAACACATTAAAAATGCATGCACCATTCCCTTGTCTGATAACAAATAATGTAGGTAACTTGACATATTAAGCACTGCAGCCAAGCGAGCTCCGGTTACCTTCGGTTCTCCTTGTTGTTATTGCAGAGGAGGGTCATGTCGGAGAGGAACAGCTTCTTCACCTCGATGAGCTCTTCGCAGGGCTTTGACTGACGGATTAGTGTAGCCACCACCTTCAAGATCACTGCAAGCAAGATACGAGCGGTTCCAACACCCAACGGATCAACAAGCCCACTCGTTCGTAAACAATGCTATCAGGCCAATCCATGAGCTTAGCTCTAGTAAGATGCGTGGTTTGGGTCTGTGTGCGGAGCACGGGACCCAGAAGGCGAACTTCCAGCCCCTTCGACTTTAACACTAGGGAAACAAAAGGGGACTTAAATAGAGTTGTATGGAATTCCTACGTCACCCCGTCGTATAGAGAGCGTTTGACGCCGAGAAATCTGGAGGCGACAGAAACCTACTTGGGTTTTCCAACCGGTAGTGTGACTCTGGCTCAGAGTGCTTGGTGTAGAGAATCTGGTTTGAGATGTGCTCCGTAAGCATCTGTACGAAAAAAAAAAAAAAAATTCATAAAACAAAGATGACGAAGCAAGAAAGCGACGAAGTGCTGTCAGATGACAACCCCACCTCATAGAGGGCGTTGTAGGTTGCCATGGTCAGGTGGTCCGAATGCAACAGAAGCCGCTCTGCCAGAAGCATGTACAGGTTGTGCGGTGTCATCACATCATGCTTCCTCCTGCAAAGGTAGAAATAAAAAAAATTGCGGTGGCTTAGCTCGGCCATGCCAGGATATACGTAGCATGAGCTTATGCGCGCAAAATGAGAGGCGCTATCAAGCGGCTCCGGTGCAGCGTCAGACTTTGGCTACTGCGCAACGGAGGCGCACAGCTGGGCACGCGGCGGCACCAGTGCGTCTGCTGCGGTTATGACGTTGCTCCTCTGGAATGCGCAGACCGGCGAGGCAAGCGTGGCGGCGGCGGCGGCCCCGGCGCGCCAGTTGTGCGCCGTGTGACGTCACTGCTCCTCGCGCATACACAGCACGGCTCATTATGCGAGCCACACGAAACTGCTCAACCTCGGCCAGTGTAGCTCACGCTACAAAATTTAGCAGTCCCGCGTTAATCCACAGTACAGCACGTCACGGCAAAGTTGTTGGGCGTCGACGTCGCGTTCCTGCACCGTGGGGTGCGTGAACAAAAGTGTTCAAAACTAAATGACATGTGACCTTTTTGTTTGGAATGCTTTTGTTTCTTGTTCATTCCGGAGCGCCTGAATGCGCGTCTCCCGACACGAGCTCTTGGCATTAACAGTGCTACAACGGCATTTTGTTGTTGGCTATTCTTTTTCCAGAGAGCATGTGCAGGGGGCATCGGGTATTACAAAAACAAAGCATAGTGCGGGTTATTAATGCCGTTATGCAGCAGACCGATGTTTGATTCCAGAGGGGCGGCAGGCAATCTTTTTCAAGGATTTGGCAACATCAACGACGGACGCCCTACACTGCCAGCTACAACATCAACAACTAGTACTATAACTGCATCAACAACTATACAACATGTAGAACGAATGTCCTTTCCAGTGGTGGGAAAAGCCCATAATAGCTTCACCTGTAGAAAAGGTATGCCCAAGAGTTAAGGCGGAGATTCCACAAGAAACCTTCAGATTTTAAGTCACAAAGAAGCCATCTGGACTCATCAAACTGGAAGACATATTGAATAGTGGTGTAACTTCTTCAGTACTGAGATTTAAGAGTCTCAGTACTGAAGAAGTCACACCGAACTGAGTCTCTCGGCGTACTAAACATCCTACCGCGTCTCCATCCATACCCAGCTCCTTCACACAAATGCGAGCCAACAACGGACCCCAGAACCCTAATGGACGAAACAAAAGTGGTAAGACTTACTTGTGGGTGCTCCTACTAAGGAAGTAGCCAAGCAGCTTGAGTGCCTGGAGTCGAATGCTTTCGTTCGTGGAACCCAAAAGTTTGAAGATTGCCCTAAAAAAGAAAACAAGAAATTATACAAGCTCAATCATGCTGACAAAAACTGATAAGCACACAACGTGCGATAAGCTTTCTAGGGAAGAAGAGAAGGCCGTGCGAATGGCACCGACTAGCGAAGACGCTTTCATTTCTGACGCATGCCGTGAGATGGCACTACACGACTGGAAAAGCCGCGAAGCGCGTGAGCTCCTTTATGTGCCACGCAAATGACCTCGCTTTCGCGTGGTTCGTACTGAGCCTGGATAGCTCAGTCGACAAAGCAATTGGGTCACAATCTGAAGGTGGCGGGTTCGAATCCTGCCAGGGGAGTGAAGTCTTTTTATATGGTTCCCTAAAGGAATATAATGCTTCTCGGTGTTGGTTTTTCCTCACAGCCAGCTACTACAGTTAGCCATTCCATCCAAACATTACAAAACTCCATAGAAATCGGCCGTAAAATACATTGTGTTATAAGACCATCGCCATCAAAAACTATGGACTTTTGTGACAATCCACTGGTCGTCAGCTTGTTCGGACGCCCGTACGAATCTCAATAATGTCAAGGCAGAGTTCTTACCTCACACCATTCTTACAGTCAAACGCTGGAACCATCGAGGCGGGGTGCTCAGCCATCAAGTTCATCAACATCTGGAGAACGTCGTGCAGGTTTTCGTCCTGGAACACGTCGAATCAAAGTGCCCAGAACGGCGGATTCAGAGCCTATTGTTCTCGTTCACGCTGTCAGACCTCTTGCTTCTAAAATTCAGGCTTCAGAGTTTTAGAATCCCATAGAATCTAGCTACTATGTGTATCCTTCATTTCTCACGTTGCAAACATCGCTCAAAGGCAAGGAGCAAGAGCACAAGGTCTGCAGAGCGACTGGTTTGCACGAGAAACTATGCCACAAAAACACTTCCTAACATTTGCTTTCTTGCTTTTCACCATGCTGTGCTCGATTCGTCAAATAGACCCTGCTTGAACATGAAGCCCAATGCACTTGTACAACAGCACAGAAAAATCCCTCATCTCAGACACAGTTCAACTCCGGACGCCCGAAATGGCACAGGGTCCCTCAGCCTCTACGCAACACATGACGGACATCTCCACCCCCCATTCAAGATCCCAAGTGCACTCTGTAACAATACCCATCAAATCTGGAACTTGTCAAATTCATTTGCATTCACATTACAAAGTATGTGAGAGCCAAAAGTGGTGGCCCTTCATATTACAGTGTTTGATCGAGCCAAAAACTAGTGATGGGTCGAATTTTCGCCGAAACTTGGGGTATGGCAAAGCTGAAGTTTTGCCAAACTTTTCTAAAAACTCGGTAAAGATTCGGCAAAAATACATTGTTGCCAAACTTAAAAATTGATATTTCATTGAGTTTTTTTTGTAAAAATAGTTTAGGTTTTTTGGGGTTTTTTTTAATGCATATTGACAAAGTTATTACTAAATAAGGTGATATTCTACAAGATAATTGTATCGGTGTCAATTTTGTGTGTTAACTGGCAATTTTACAGTGGCTTTATGTGGAAGTGGTGGGCCAACGAGGTTGGGAAGTAGCAAGTGCAGTCACAATAGATGAATTTCGGTTTTGAGGCCTCATGAGCACAAGCCTGCAAGTATGTACATTCTTAAAATAAAGGAGATAACACTGCATTCTTATCTTCTGTGCGAGTCATAGTTTCGTGTACAAAAATGCGTGCAACGACTGCTGAGCCTCATCCAAAAGAGATAACAATATTATTGTAGGTATGCATGTTTTCGATTTGAGTCACTTTACGCCAGCTTTGCATAAAAGGGTGCGTTCCATATTTGCAACATCTCGTTTTTAACTTTTGAAATAACAGTTTTTGATGTTAGGACAGAAACAGGCATTTAGGAAGATGGGAAGAGTTAAAAATGTTGGATGCGCAGCGTCGAACATGATAGTTCTGTGTTTAGTTTTATGCGGATAGATGAAAACCGCGAAACAATGCGAATTAAAACGCAATATATTTTGTCTTGGCACAAACTACTTGTGAGCCGAAAACAAGATTGCTATAATTGCGAGGAGTGCTTTAAAGTACTTGTCAATCAATGTTGCAACTACTTTGTTGTATACCTGGAAAGGTCAAATTAAAATCACAATATCCAGAATGTACCACATCATTTGCCACTTGCGCATTGGACTGCATCAATTCCCGTTTTATCTTCTGTTCTTGAGGCAGAAAATATTGAAGAGAACCACTCTCACAAAGGCTGACAAACGTACAGTTACCACATACTTACTCTGCACCTCACCGTAACCGCTGGTAGTACTACACTGTACGATGGTAATCGCAAGGCGTCCATTTGCAATCCATGGCCCGTAGTGTTCTCGCGCGTGTGCAGACATTTGCCAAAATTTTGCCGAATCTCTGCCAAACTTTCCTTGAAAAGTTTGGCATGTGCCAAACTTTTTCATATCTGATGTTTGGCAGATTTGGCCCATCATTCTCAAAAACTCACCGTCCACCACATCGCGGCCGACTCCAACTTCACAAGATCATTCATCATCACATTGCGAAGTCACCAAGTTCATAAGCTCATTAAACTCACATTAACTCACCATGCCATCATATCATGGTGATGGTGATTTGAGTGATATGGATGGTGAGTGACAAGAAGTCGCTCACCATCTTGTTATGAACTGATCAGAGTTCATGAAGCTACTTATTATCATGTCATGAAATTATCAAGTTCAGTTGCACTCACTTTCACCTTATGGTTTTAAATGAGTCTGAGTGAGTCTGATGAGTTTGTGATGTGAGGTTTTAAATGAGTCTGAGTGAGTCTGATGAGTTTGTGATGTGAGGTTTTAAATGAGTCTGAGTGAGTCTGATGAGTATGTGATGTGATAAGGAATGGCTCCTTATCACATCACAAACTCATCAGACTTACTCAGACTCATTTAAAACCATAAGGTGAAAGTGAGTGCGACTGAGCAAATTCACGAGTGAATCTGCCGAGGCAGAGTGAAGGGTCACCTCGTGGACAGTGGTGAGGTAGTTGAGGATGCTCTGCAGTTCGTCCTCCTTGACTCCGTTCCCCTTGAGGATGAGCTGCTTGAGGAAGATCAGCATGTAGGCTCGGATTGACAGGATGTCGTTCTGGTTAGGACGAGGGCCGTCTGCCAGGAAAGACGAGAAGAGAGTGAATTTAGTGGAGAGCCTTTCTCCGCTATATTCGGCGGGAACAGTCACGTGGCACTGCGACACTTTCCAGTGATGGTGTCACATTATGTCAGGGTGTCACACAAACACTAACTTCATTCGATTTACTTGCACCTCCTGCACCGGTGCAGAAAACTGTAGGGCAGTGTACCTACGGCACGTGTATTGAGACATAACCGGAAGCGTACGGCCGTACACTTCTCTGCACCGGTGCATGAGGTGCAGGTATATAAAAAAAGCTACTGTCTGCTAAACTGCAGACGATATGCCACATGGTTTGGTCACATGGTCTGTGGTGTTCATCGGCACTGAACAGCCTTCGTCTCCGATAATTGAACGATCTTCCTGTCAAACAAAATCAAAAGGTTTTAACGCAACAATGGCGTCAAGGCAATGACCGGTGCACCGCATTCAGGTGTGGCGTTCGTCAGACGATGCAAGGTGTGTCAGAAGTGGGATCACCTTGCATCGTCTAATGAGCGCCACATGGTCAATATTCACCAATTAAATTTCTCCACTAAGTTTAGCTGGTCAGCCAGAACGACAATCAGACACCGCCACATGGCAGGCGTAGGGGATGGGGTCATAGACAGCTACAGCTATAAAAGAAGCGTTACAACGCAAAATAATTTGATGGAACCACTTTGGGGCAGACGGACAGATATGAGGGCATCCTAGATGATAATTGGCCGAGTGCTGATCATTTGATTGATCTGATGGCTCCACAATAAATTGACTGTCCAGTCGATCAACGTCTCACCCAGGCCCTTGGGGGTGATGCCGCTCTTGTTGCGAGGGTTCACCACCCAGTAGTAGTACTTGAGGGTGTGCATGGTCTGCAGGACGGTGCTGACGCGGCGCACATTGTTGTAGATCTGGGTGTCGCCCAGGAACTCCGTTGCCAGGTAGGTGTACAGCTTCGTCTGAACCTGCACCCAAACACAGACACCACGGTTAGCAGTCATTGCTGTCGTCACATTTGCCTCCCTTTCGGCGATGGCGTGTATCCCAGAAAAAACAGACCAGTGTCTTAGCCCCCAGCGATACAAATAAAAAATACTAGTCTCTCATGAAAAGAGGGGCTGCGCATAAAACAAGATTTTTACTTTTTACAGCACTCTCGGCATCGGTGTTGTTCTTGGAAGTTCATGACTATGCATTTACGACACTCTCGCACTATGATATGTAGAAAGGTTTCCAAAAAACGAAGTCCTGCAAAAGGTGTCAGCATAAACAAACATGGAGGCACCCATGAAACAGAGCAAACACAGGTCTATAGTGTGTTTGTACCGTTTAATTTATAAATAATAAAGACTCAAAGATTCTTCCTCCGAAAGCCTGAACAAAAACTTGAGGCCCTTTGCTTATTGCCTTTGGAGTTCTCTTTTTTACAGCGATAGCTGACGTAAGAACTACCCAGCTGCGTTCGCGGCATCGGCGTTGCACTAAGCCGAAAACTCCTGTTCACCCCCTCGGCCGAGAGATAGCAGACAAGCCCATGCACCCGGCATCATCTTTCGGCCGAGGGGCCCAAGAGCGTGCACTGACAGGGATACTTGGTTTTGGGCCTGCTCTGTGTGCCGACTCTACAATGATTCAAAGGTGAAGACCTACAAATAATCATCCATCATCACTGGTGATGTCATCGACTCATTGTCTGCTTCGGAATGCTCATAAAAGAGGAGCCACATCACGTCAATTTTCCTTTTAGATTTCAGCATGAGCACATGGGAGGGCCACGCAAAGTTAGGACATCATCCGCAGACAGCAAATACGAGGCTCACTGCATCAAAGCAGAGCGCAAATGCCTGCGTTCGCTGAGCAATCGCTATCACTTCTTTGCATGCTGCTGCAAAAAAGCTGCAAATTTTTTTAAGAACGCAAACGAGATATAAAGGCCTCCGATTGAAAAATGTTAGTGCACGCAAATCAGCCATGCAGATAATTCTACTTTGGTAATTGGCAGCTCCTGCAGTAAGTACTACCAGCACCATGGCATATGCTCTAGCACTCACAATCGTAGGTGTGTAGATCCAGAGAGCAGGGTTGAAGAGGATGTGGTCCAGCAAGTGCTTGAGCAGCAGCTCCCCGTTGCTGGAGTACACTGTGAGCAGGTGCTTGGTGAGCGACAGAAACGAGTGCAGCACCTCGTCCGTGATGTGCTCTCGGGATGCCTGGGGACAGAGACGGGGAGCCCTCGACACCGTGAGCTGCCCTGATGGTCTTGTGCAAGGGGCAATTAACGACGGTGGCATAATACGTTAGAACCTCTGTAGAGTCGTTACCATTTGCACAAACCTTTTTCACTACACAAACAGTGCCTTAAATGCTTCCACTGATATTAGCATACTTAAGCGATCTTAATGCATCCATGATTTTAAAGTGCACCCAGCTTTTTTGTCCAAGAATAATGATTCTGGCGTGCCGCGGATTTCGGTTTCATATCAGATTTTAACGCGCAGGCAGTTTTTACTGTAAAATCCCGTAAGAATGCCCGCTCAAAACAAAGAGATAAACAGTGCAAAACGTAGGGCGGGCTATGGTTGGGAAGCAAAAAAAAAAAACTTTATAAAATATTAGTAATAAACACTGGGGCACCCGCTACGAACCACGTGATACGGGAGCTGATACCGCAGATCGTGACCACGGCAAATTTGCACTTCACAATGCAATAAACACATGGAAATTCGCTACAAACAGCTGTGTAGGGGGAAAGGACGCAGCAGGTTGCAGAAGCATCAGATTCGCATTTCACCCAAGAAAACCATTGCAAACTCGCATGTTATGGGAACCGATGTCGCAGATTGCGGACACAGCAGATTTGCGTTTCACAATGCAATAAAAACGTGAAAACAACACTCGTGTCACGAAAACCGATAGCGTGCGCGTGCAGATTGCGGACACAAACGCGGCAACCCGCTATGGACTCGCTCGTCACATGTAACAATACCGCAGATCACGCGGTTGATGCGATGTCCGACAGGAATCGGGGGGGGGGGAATGTTTTTGAATTTTTATAATATAGATATTTAGCCACAAAATCGGAATGGCCGATCTATAGGAGGAGGGCATGCATGCAGGATTTTACAGTACCTAGTTATACTTCCCTAAAAAAAAAAACAGGTGCACATTAGAATTGGCCAAGTAATATTAAGGTATGAACACATTCCGATTTTCCTTCTCTCTATCCATGCCTACGCTATTTCAGGCTTCAATATAGAGATTTGACTATACTTGCTGTCAAAAGGTACTTGGTTAGATAATGGGTCCCCAGAATTCTCAATCTCGAGGAATGTTTATCTCTCTTGATTGACAGCCAACAAACCCCTCTTGGTCCCGGTTATTAACATAGTGAGGTAGTACAGAAGACTACAGACCTTGTGAATGGAAATGGAATACACATACAAGAGAGCATTTGGCACACAGCTATGCTTCAAGGGGGGGGGGGCTCAGGTCTGCTAAAATACTGCTTAGACTCGAAAATACTTTACTAGGGGGCAGAGGTTGTCCAGAAAATTTAGGGGTTTGGGGAACCCATGAGGGAACTCTGGGGAATGCCTCAATTCTAGGGAACCGAGTTTTGGGACAAATTAATTAGGTTACTTAATGCCAGAAGTAAATAAAAAAACTATGTTGTATACTTAGAAAATAAGATTAAAATTCTAAGCTTCAAAAAATAACTTTTTTTTTTTAGTTGGCATAATTTAATGCAACTTTAAACCTTAACTCCTTGATTTTCGCAAGTTTTTCGTCACCGCTGTAGAAGAATTCTTTGGACGATTTCCCACAATAAAGAGTGTTCGACCCAAGGAAACAATAATAGAAACATGCAAGCATTCATGCAGGTCTTCCATGGGCTGCAATAAACTTAAAATTGCTGAAGTGAGCTTGAACATCATTACCGTTTAAGAAGGTTCAACAAAATGTGCACAACTGCCGTACACAAAAAGGTGACATGCTCTATAGGGCTTGGCAGTTCAAAGTAGCAGCGTACGCACCCTTTGGAGCTGGTAGCTCACCACCAGGAAACCCTTGTTCTGAATCATGTGCTGCTGCACTGTGCTGCTGCTCTCGCACATCTCACAGATAAATCCGATCAGCGTTGCACTGGAACAGAGCAGTTCACAGTTCACGCACGAGTCAGTCTGAAGCTGAGGTACGGTAGGTACTCAAGGGCGCCAGACAGGATACAATACAATTGGGAACCCTAGGCTTAGAAAAAACGTTCTTTAGTTAGACGGGCTGTCTCAAATCCCATGGTGCTTAAAGCCCCACTCCAGTTGTAAATAAAAGAAGTCGCAGGACAATGTAATTTAGCTGTTTGGGCAAAGATGCATAATATCTTAAATTTGGGTGTGCAAGTGCTGATGGCAAGTACCAGAGTTCCTATGTCTAGAGTTTCTTCGGAGGCAAGCAACACCACAATGAGGTGTCAACAAGCAACTGGTGGAGACGTGGCCGCACTTTGCTTTCGTCCATAACCGTATGTTACGGACGAGAGGAAAAAAAACTCAAATGATAATGGGACACAGCATGTGGTCCGATAAATAATGATAGCTAACGTTGCAGAGCGACTCTTCAGAACACTGGAGAAGTCTAACCACTAAAACTCCAGCTAATAAATAAAAGCTTCGAAGCTATTCAAGAAAATCAAGAGCATGCAATAAACCAAGCAGAGTACATAGCGCTCCCCGAATTTAATGGTTGCAATGAGACAATCCATCTTTTTGCTCTCTGATCATGACCCAGCTTGGGAAAGACATTCCAGCTGCTGCGAGGACCAATTAAGTTTTGAGAAGCTGGCAATGTATCAGTATCTGGGTAACCGAGCAGAGGTGCTAAGTTCAGGAAGCACCGTACGTTCTGAGAAAATACCAGCCCAGCAGCGACGCAACTTCAGAAAGCAGACAAAAGATGCGCATTGAAGAGAGTGGGCGAGCCTCACCAAATGGTGGGTTTCTTGTCCTGTGAGCCCGGCAAGGGCAGCAGGCCCATGGGGTAGTCTAGTTGAGCAAGCAGAGGAAACAACACTTGGATGCCCCCAATCGAGTTGAGGGTGCTGTGGATGGAATACGTGGTGACCGCCTTCACGTCCTGCAAAGACCACAATCATCCTTAGCCTTCTGCCATTCGCCGCAACTCCGTAACGTGTGTTACATCATCAAGCTTCGGGAACCTGAGGGATACTCTCAAAATCTGTGGTTCTCAAATGGGGTCAGCAGACCGGACACATGGGTGAAGGCCTTCCTAGAGTCCCCAAAGCCCTCAACCATCAGTTAAGCCAAGTAAAAAAACTTTTTTTCTTTATTGATGCTGACCAAAGTCAAAAGTCAAATTTCAATTTTGACTTTAGCACCTCGTTCGCTACATTTGGGTGAAAACTAAGCACTCAACAATACATAGTTAATTTCTGTGAGTAAAAAAAACACCGTAAATTTCGGTGGGGGGAGGGGGGGGACACTGTATTCTACGGCAATTTAGGGAACACTCCAACGCACGGGCAATAAAGCAACAGAAAAAGGAACATTCAAAGCACCGTGGCAAAGCGGGCGGCCCGCACTCGCATCGACCGGCAGTTGCGCCCCCTCACCTGAAGCATGAGAGAGTGCGGTGTGTGGACGTAGTAGGAGACGTTGCCCTTGGGCGCCGCCTGCAGACACAACTGGCTGTCGGTGGCCATGGGGTTGTACATGAACACCATGGCGCTCGACAGCTTCCCATCGTACAGCACCTGCACAGGAGGGGGACGTCACGAGCGACGCCACCGGGGCCGGATACTTTTCCCCCTCTTTTCAGACGAGAATCTCGCACGGCCCTGCTCGAGGCTCTACCGGCAATCGGCACAAAAGCCACCCACAGCGATATACCGGGCAAGCGCACACCCAAATTTAGAGGTGATCGTGAAAAACTTGGGAATGGATGTCTCCAAGGAGAAAGACGTCGCAGGGATACATGATGGGGTAGGCTTTACCACTTTGCACTAAAGTGCTCGGAGAAGCAGCTGACAAGGAGGAGCATGTCAGATACACCCTTGTAGAGGATCAAGAAGGAAAAAGACAAAGCGAGGGTGAAGACAAAGTAAAAAGGTTAAGGCAGTTTGAGCGAGACTAATTAAATGGTATGAGAAATCATTGCTTGGCCTCTCGACCCTCTCCACTTTAGCAGAGTCAAAGCCGGAGAGGAGGTGAAACGAGGCGAGGAGAGACTCTCTCTTTCTCCGGCGTTTGCTCTGCTGAAGTGGAAAAGGTGAAAGGCTTCGGGGGAGGTACGCGCCCCGATTTCATGAACCCTCAACACGGTATAACTAGGTGGTCTCAAAAATCTGGGACGGGTACTTGATACGTCCATTGTCCAGTTTTCAAAACATTTCAAAGGTAGTGGGTAGGTACTTATTGTGCATGGGCACACGCTGGATATTTGACAGCAACTTCTTTACGTTAGCAAAACGTTTGTTTTAAGATACGCTCAAATTGCATTAGCTTATGACAATACTGAAACCATTGAATGATGTGCGAGGGTTAATGATAGTTTATGTCCGAAAGTACCCGAGGCTGCTAGGAAGATCTTAAAAGGATGCCTCGAAGAAGCCACAAAGCGGCAGCAGGAGCTTCGCCAAGGAACTGAATCTCTAAGCAAAATTTAGACTTTCATGTCAAATAATTCAAACTTCTGTGTCAAATAGTTTAGGCTCGTCTTTCAATCACTCTTTGTTCACCACCAATCAGCCTGCGACCCCGCGATTTCTTGTTTCAGATGTGACAGGGCATTTCTTCTGCCTCTTTGTGAGCGCACACTGTGCCGGCACTAGAATGTCATAAGTGCAATGACGAGTTCATACTTACGCGTTTCAGGCTTTCGGGGAGGGTCATACTCTCCCCTTCGAACCTGAACTGGCTCTGAAAACAAAAACAGAATGAAAGTCCCCGTCAGGCACTTTGTTTCCCAAGGGAAACTGTCAAGGACTGAAAAAACTGTGAGTGCGCCGGCGAGCTGAGACATTCTTTTCCCCTGTCTTTCTTCTTCGACTCAGTTTCCTTGCTTTTACCACAGTCTCGGGTTTTCTACATTATGTCAAGGACTGTTGACTGCAGCAATTCACGGGTGCACCGCATGGCAGAGACCACGTCTCGCCCACTACAAAAGGCTCACACCTATGGCCAGATTCATCCTCTAAAATCTGTTGAGGTACGAAGCCCACCTTGTGTGGATTTCAGATACACAATGTCTGTTTAGAAGTCCTCAAAACTAGAGTGATCAAGTCAAAATTGTTCTCCGGAGATCGGTCATTACTGCCAATTCAGTCTTGGTTAAAAATATGTTTAACCTTCTTTAATCCAATTTTAGTGAAATAGTGGAGTTATGGTCTTGATGTATTTGTAACAAAAGAGAAATGCTATTAAAATAAATAAATAATGCAGGTTCCTTTATACATATTTAGTCTAAAATATGGTACAAATACATTACAAATATGTTACAAACTTATTTGAAATATGTTACAAATGCATATGAAATTATACAAGCTTGATAATGCTGACAAAGATGGGTAAGCACAGAATGTGTGTGATAGGCCTTCCAAGAGAAAAAAAAAGAAAAAAGAGAAGGGCGTAGCGCGCGACCGCTCGCCCACTGTGCAAAAGACCTTTTGAGTAACCCCGACCACTGGCCTTGGATAGCTCAGTCGGCAAAGCACTTGGCTCACAACCTCAAGGTGGTGAGTTGAAATCCTGCCGGGGGCTGAAGTCTTTGGTAGCTTTATAGGCCACCCAACCTCAGGAGCCTCGTAAGCAAGAAATGTGTATTTCCGTAACCGCTAAATGATTTTGAAAAAGACGGCAACTGGTGCCAGAGATCGAACCCATATCACTAGTGTAGAAGCCGAGTGCACTGTTGACTAAGCTACAAACCCAGCACACAGGAACGGGAGGAGCAGAAGCAGGTGGTGTGAGAAAGTGTGCGGAGCAGAAGGGTGGAAAGGGCAAAAAAAGAGGAACAAAAACCAGTGGTATAGAAAAAGTGTGCCAAATGAGAAGTGGAAAGGGCAGGAAAGTGTGCTTCCTCTCTCATGGTGACCCAGCAAATACAGTGCAATGGTTTTGTATCTCAGAGGTGCTGCGGGGGAACGCACGTAACGTCACAAAGAGACGATGATGTGACAAAATGAGTTTCTATAATAAACCCTGCCTAGGCATTACCTAAACTAAAAACACCACTCACCCCAGGCACTGAAAAACTAAGCGTCAACATGCAGCCAATTATATTAATTACAAATATGTTCCAAACACATATAAAGATACAACAGCTCCCATTGCCTGACAGGTCACTGGAAAACCGTCAAAAAAGCGAGAGAGAAAAGGGTGCAGCAATTCAACCTGGTATCCAGGGCCGAGCCTGTGGATGGCACACACTTGGTGGGCGGTCAAGGCCTCGGAAAACAAGTAGACGGCAGACATCTGGCCGCAGAAGACGTGCTCGTCGTCCAGCTCGGGGGCAGCGCCGATGTAGCACTTGTCGAACGGCTGCACGGCAGGAAGAAGCAACAGATGGCAAAGGACGGTAAGGTACCACTCCGGAGAGGAAAACAAATGTACACTGTGCAACACCGTGTGTGCAAATATGACATCGGTATATAGAACACAAAAAGCGCGAAGAACAGAAAAGGATAGCTGTGAAGGAGAAGTCAGGACTGGTGCTCTTCATGTTCAAGATAGTACCCCAATTGAGCACTTTCGATTTCACTGGAAGGTTTAAAGACGGCCTTGTCCCGATCATGCTTGATAAACTCGGAGATTCACAGACTGTGTTGCGAATGAGCTGGGCACATGCTGTTTGTTTGTCTGATCTCAAATGACGTTATGGTGTCACGTGAGCTCATGGTGATATGTGATGTCGAACGATGCCACGTAACGTTGCAATGTGACGTGACGTTAGGTTTGGCACGTTCATTTTGCCAAAACGAGTACCGTTGCGGTTGTTCGAGTGCTTGCCAACTTTATTTCTTTGTACTCAATGCACGACACCGTTGTTTTTCCGCAAGATTAAGCTAGAAAAGAAACTCGAGACACAAATCTTACAGGTGCCGCTTTGCCGCTTTTTTGTGCACATAAAAGCGTCGCCAGCAGTAAGGGGCCCGTCGGGACCACCGATGTCCGCGTCAGTGCCCGCTGTTCCAAAACGGCCGAAATTCACGGATAGACGATGGACCCTTTCCACTAGAATACTATTCTAGAGGAAAGGGCACACCGTCGGGTCGTAGAATACTCAACGACTCGACTGGTGTGAATCACATCAATGCACCGAGAAAGGACTCGCCTCATTTGTGCTGACGAACCAGCTCATCTCCGTGGAAGACGCAAGCTGGCCGTTGACAAAGCACTTTATCTCGCTCTTGCTCCACCGATTGTAGATGTACACAATGGCCACCGTGTACCACTGAAAAAGGACACCATGGCTGGGCACAATTTGACAAACCAAGTATGTGGCGCCTGGAATGTGACTTTGACCGTGAAGCTGGGGAGCGACCTGCGGCAGAACAGGCGCCTGCCACGCCCGCCACCGCTGCTGTGATGCTACCAAGATCGTGACCAGCGATGACATTACAGTTATACGACGTCGTCGGGCATAAATCGAGGGATTGCTTAGTAGAACGCAAAAAAACGAACCAGTCCGCGACGCATTCCAGGCACCATAACGACGTCTCATGGCATCATTGCCAGTACTCTAGCTACCACATCATGAATCGGCGCATTCCCAGGAAGCACTTCTTCAGTTAGTCAAACCAAAAAAAAATGCTTACTTCTAAAAAGAAAAAACTTTAAATTAGGACAAACAAAATGGACAGACAGAGGTACCAAAGGCAAAAGTTTTTTCGTCCTCATGATGGAAACTCGGGAGAGTGAAAATTAGACTAGGAAAATAGATGACACAGAGGTCTTGAGCAGAAACTTAGAAGACTGTATATGGATATGCTTAAATAGCTAAAAAAAATAACATAAAGCAAAAACGAAAAAAAGAAAGTCACCACATGTAAGACGAACATTAAACAGTCATCACACTCAGATGAGGGTGTCAAAACTACTACACCTAAACGTAAAAAAGGAACAATATTTACAAATTTCTTCGTAGTTTAGTTCCCTCAGTTTCGAATTGCCAACCTGACCTTATACCAATTACCTTTTGGCTAAGAAATTTATTTATTTATTTATGATATATTTTAGAAGTCCAAAAATACACAAAGATCAACTTAAAAAAAAAAAAAAAAATACTCATTTTTTTTTTTTTTTCTTATTTAGCACCATTAAGAGCTCACCTTCCTTGGCTGAAACTCGTACTTGACGCAGTGCTGGTAACCCTTCCCTTTCACCTTCATGGATGTGAAGATGAGGCAGTTCCCCACAAAGTGCGCAGAGTAGCCTACTCCCTTGCTTGTACGGAAGCTGAAACAATCACAGCACGGTCGTGGGAAAGAACCTTGGACACAAGATCTCATCGCCGTACAACGCAACCCAGGACGAGTTGCCTCCGCCATCTTGTGACTCTTGAGTCACAAGATGCCGGATTAGCCACAAGCGAAAACAACACGGACTAGCCACAAGCAAAAACATCCACATTAATAAACACTCAACACAAAACCTTTTTCTTTTTTTTTTTTTTCTTTTTAAGTGTCTGGATAGAACACATGTCACAAGAAAAAAAAAATGTTTTGGTGCAAGGGTTACAATGGAAGACTTATTTCGAGTTTGACAACACAACACAAAACAACAAGGTCCTTTTATTTTGTTGCGACGTGCCGAAAGAGAAGAACGTTCCTGAACTGCTCCTAGGTCAAGATGTGTCTCGCAACAGTAAATACCGAGTAAAAAGATTTTGTTTTTCGGGAAACTTTATATTGTGACATATGGGTTCTATCCAGTAAAAAGTGGTTTAGTGTCCCTTTAAAGGCCTTCCTTTTTTCCTGGGCCAAAGTCGGACTTGTTGGTTGTGATCCCTGGAGGCACAAACCAGAGCCTACAGTGGGGGTCCCTACCAGTAAAGGAACGGCTTTTCCCTCTCAATGCTGACACTGTTGATCGGGTCTAGCCGGAACCAGGTGTAGAACGTCCAGCCATTTTGGTAGGGCCATCGTGCCAGAGGCGGTAGAGCAATCGCCTGCAACCGCAAAACAACACACATTTCACACAATGCGATAGAACTGTACACCAATGGGATCTGTTTACAAAGCGACCATAGTTGCCCGCGTTACTGTTGAGCATACGTCACCGGCAAGCGTGTACTGCGTGGATCCGTCACATCCGCTGTTCTTAACAAAAGTAGGGCTTCGTGCTGTCGGATAAATCCGAAAAATCCCGAAGAACATATTTTCCGTCAATTAAAATTTATTCGTAAAACTCAAAATTTGGGGGTTAAAAAAAAAAGCAAAAAGGACTGAGTTTTACAAATAATCGTTATAAGAGCACAACTGCAGTGGTCCTGAGGAGATGCAACTTCAGTTTCTTTTGAAATCTTCAACTACTGACAAGAGAGGGTTTGCCTTTTCGCTCGTCAAGGTTCCTTCAGGACAATGGGTCATGGTACCTGGGTTTTACTTATTTTGTTTTCGAATTTTTATAAATTGGGAACACAGTCAAATACACTCAGAATTTCAGAGAATTGGGAATCTTACAGAAAATAAACTCCAATAAACCCCAAATTTTCAGCGAAAAATAAACTCCGAAAAACAGCCTCCCAATTTCACGAGAAGTAAACTCCGAAAATGTGGAATCCGAGTTACAAGATACTAGGTACTTTGCCCCATCCTGGGCCATTGATCAAATTTAAGGCCTACCATCCAGAGTCTTTGTGTGGCTGTGTCCAATTTGTATGACGTAAAGAGGACAGCCGAAAATATTCCCGAGCGAATTATTTGGTCATTGAAAGGCGTCTGAATTTTAAAAAAATACTGCCACTACCCTGCCTTAACTTCGGCTGTTTCCTTTCACTAGCGATAGATTCAAATTTTATACTAGGTACATTTCTATTGCACATCCTCATCACATCTCTACGGTTTTGCTTCTAAAACCTTCATGTGCTGGCGAGCCCGTAGATTCGCACGTGCCTGCGTGACGTCAGAGGACGTCCTGGTAGCACAAACACGCGCACATGCATATCTGCAAGTTCCCCGGTGCTGTCGGGCGGTTCACTGGCAGTATACAAGACACCGAGGAGACGCAAAAGAGTTCTATAGTCACTGATGAAATGAGAATGGCGGGAAGGTCTTCGCGTTGTCCCGCTTCTGGCATCAGCTTCTTACCTTTGATCGCACTTCAGCATCTCACGAGCTTCGAGTGAATGCGCAAAGCCAGGGCACGAAGCGGGCAGCGAGCCTGTGCTGGAGGCTGGGGGCTAGCGGAAAGCGACGCCCTGCCCTTTCCATCCCGCCAATGACTGTAGACGGTGCTTACGGACGAGCTGGTTTCCACGCGGGCCTCCGACAGGTATCGTAGGACCCCGACACGTTACGGGCAGTTCACATACTTCGCACTGCTGTTACATAATGGTTACACACTCGCAAAACCAAGTGGTGCTTTGTGATGTGGGATAGCTTTCAATGTCTAGCAAGTTTAAAAGCCTAAGCCGATGCGATCATAGTGAAGTGAAGTGAAGAAAAAAAAAGGGAGAGTCGACATACCGCTCCCTTCTTGCCGGAGAAACTGAAGAACGAGTCTGGGCCCTGTCTGTGAGGCATTTGGCGTAGGACGGACATCAACTTCACAGAGTGCCTTGGCTGCAGAGTGGATGCAGAAACGCGGTTAGGCGTAGCACCTTGTAACAGAAGCACGAGGAGGGAGAAAACTATGTGCGACGTTTCCACGGGGGACGGCTGGGTTTAAAGCCTCCTGTAAGTTGTGGGTGGTTTCTAAAAACTCCGATTTGGTATTGGGGAAGAGGTCACATTACGTGCACATTATACCGTTTTGACTAGCGCATAAGCATTAGCCCGGCATGTTTCACAGGAAAAAAAAAAAAGCCCAGCAACCTGACTCAGGCCCTCCAATTACTTTTCTCGTTTTAGGACTATAGTTTATACATTATCAGAAATTGAAACATCCACCAATTTTGTCTCACAGGAAGTCAATGTGGTCACCCACAACATAATTTTGGTCTCTCTCGAGATGGTTGCTCACCAAAACACAAATTGATGAAAATCCAACCAAGTCTTAGTGCAAGATGCAGTACTTATGAATGCAGTTTTGCAAACACCAGAGCTATGGCAGTGGGTCTCAGACCATTGATCAAAATCCATGTGTGTGCAATGGAGGTGGGTTCGAGACTCCTCAATACCTTCCAACCATTATGACAGCCACAGATCTTGTCTCGTGGCAATACCTCAATAACTTTCAGTTTAAGCTATCCATAAATCTGATCTATACTATGCCAATAACAGATTTAGGAATAGCCTGATGCATGCACAAAACAATGAGTAAAAATGAGATTCAAGGAATGGCAATCACCTTGCACTGACTAGAGGAAACGGGGTCATTAAAACAATGGTGGGTTTAACGAAACAAAAAAGCCAAATGCACTCACCCATTTGCTACCGGTGGCCTTCATACATCCAACTAACAGTTTGAGCTCCCGCACTGTGATGCTATAGCTTGCCAACACACCCAACATTTCGATTACTAGGTCTGAAAGGAAACCATGAGCTGCATTTAACGAGAGTGCCAACCCCAAATGTATGTTTGGCTCCAGAAACACCGAACGCTTCCAGTGTACTGTTCCTCACTATGTCTTTTGGGTATGAATATCAAAAGCTCACTGACTGGTTGTCACAGCCAGTGAGCAAAACTGAGCATGTCTAACCATGTGACAAATCTGCTGTCCTAATACATGCTCCTTTTGTTTTGAGACTGTAAAAGTCTAAGGGTGTCGGTACTCTGTAAGTACATGGTGACTCTGGTTGCCACATTGTCGTTTTCTCAAAGATCTTCTAAACCACCAACTTAAATTAAAAGAATGACTTGTGTTCTGGCTGCATAACAGTGACTACAACAAATTTGATTATACTGGGTCACCCCTGACAATTTGAGTAAAAGTACCACTCTCAAAACAAGAGGGTGATTTTATAAATTGACTGACTGAAGCTTTAGGCACAATTCTACAACACCATTCTTGAGGGACCAAAAACCACAAAACTGGTCATACATAATCTTTCTACTACATCATGACAGCTAGCGCAAAATAAAAAAGGTTTAAAAAAAAAGAAAGTATCATTATGAAACAGTGGTGATGAGTGAGTGATGAGACGTCATCCTGACTATTTTCTGTTCCTTCTATGTTTTGATGTTTCTCTTCTACCCCAGTTTCTAATTAATTCAACATGGTTAATGAAATTAAGCACTTCTAAAGAAACCCACAGTTCATCTTGTGTATGTACACATACTGTTTCCATCCAAACCGGTAAAAGCAAGGGTCAAAGTATTTAATTTGAATTATTTATAACATACTATCGAACTACTATACTAGCCAAAGTAAAAGTGGTTCCGTAGTAAAATATTGCATGAATTCACCTACTATAATCATAACAATAACTAACACATGATCACTATATTGAATTGAAGATATTGGATTGTGAGAAAGGTTCAATGTTACTGTTTCTGACAGGTTCAGTAATGCTTGCCAATCATCTATCCACCATACAAAAAAAAAATCTATATGTCTGCCTTGTTTATTAACACCCGTGTAAACAAATTATCCTAAGCGATTGACAATGAAGAAATCAAACCCAAATATTTTGGTGCAACCAATTAGATGTCTCTTTTCACATTTATGGGAGCAAGTCAATGTCGATGCCGTAGCTTGTAACAGTCAACACACAAAAAAGTATAAAAATATATATAAAAAAAGAAGTACTGACCAGCCACAACTTCTTCCACCTGCGAGAACCTCTGCAGGATGTGCTCAATGAGCCCAACCTCAGTGCAAGCCTGCAGGTTCCTCATGCTCTTCTTCAGGATGGCAATAAAGACACTCCAAACTTCAGCCTGCCAGTCAGCAACAAAACAAAAAAAAAAACAAAAAAACATGTCCTTCCTTTGCGTAATAACAACAAACAAAAAAAAATTGGCAGTTGCATTTTGATTTATTGATCAAACTGTCCAGTTTCAGCCTCCGGGGCATGCGATGCGGTGTGTAGTGTCGCCATCCTCCTTTTATAACGTGTTTTTTTTTTTTTTTTTTTAAGGTTGTTTTTGAAGTTTTTGGGACTGGCGAAATGGTTTTTAAGCATCTCTCCTGCCTCCTAGATTTTTTTTTTTTTTTTTTTTTTTAGTACGTTGTGTAGATGGCTGAGCTCGCGGCGCAAGTGTTTCTTTGGCAACCGGTAAAGTCTCTTCGGTCGCGGCACGCCTCACTTTTCAAGATAAATCACAGTTGGTTTCTGCGAGAATGCCATTCTTCTCGATTAAAACATCGAGAGCGTGGGATGAGGAGGAGCACTGGGGCACGGTCGGCAGCACGGTGATGAGGAAGATGTTGTGATGGAGGGTTTGGTGTCAAATCGCGGCGACAGATGGCGCCACCTCACCGGCACGCGGCTTCGAGGGCCCAAATTTCAGAGTGTCTCCAATATGCGATGACGACGACCTAATTTTCTAAAATTACGTGACCAAAATTAAGTCGTCCGAAAGCGTCTCCGAGCTTAGCTCAGCCTCTACGGTCGCCAACCAGTTTGCGACGCGGCAACGCACGTATGCCTATCACCCGTTCGCGTCATTTTGTTCCATCTTATAACACTTTTGTGTTTTCGATTGCTTCTCTCTCATTTGCATAGGTGGTGCTTGTGTGTGTTTTCGTATGGCTCTTTATATCTGCGATTGTGGGTGTATCAGCAAGGTAATCTGAGCAAGAGGCGTCCGCCATTCAATTGTGAATGCACTCCGTAATTTGCGTTGCTCCCTCTCTTAAATCTAGGCTCCCCAGCGCAGCTCGCGGCCACGCGCGGCCGTGAATCAAGGCACGTGACATCGCGCACCTGTGACACGTGTCCACGAGTGCCACTTAGCGTCCCCCCGCCACGCGACTACAGAACATTTCCAACTCTCCGCGCGATTTGCTACTAAGTTCGGTGATATAAACCGGCATTTGTATTACGTAATACGAAAAAAAAAAAAGGGGGAAAGGGGGGGGGGGGGGGAGATACACCCTAAAGAAACTGGTTATCTGTATTACTCGACGACACTTTATCAGCGAGGCTTCGAAAGGACCACTTAAGATTAAAGGAAGAGGTCACAAACCAGACAAGTAGAGAGGGCCCTAGGGGCCACCCCCCAAGGGTCCTAGACTCGCCGGACGTAAAGTTGGGGCGACGATGTCACCACGCTTTTTGTCGCCGAAGTTCGAGCGGTCCGCTCCGTGAGCTTTCGGCTCAATCTGCCTGTTTGGCGAGTCCAGAGCTCCAGGGCATCGAATAAGCGCAATACTCCGAGGCACTATGCCCTTGTCTGGAGGATGGATTCGCGAAAGCAAGCACAAACAACCCGTCGAGGGCTTATACCAGCTCGCCTGCACTCTCTCACTGCTTACAATTATACGCCCATTTGGCAGTCCAGATAAAATCTTTTTTTTTTTTCTTACTTATGTTAGCCTGCAGAGCCTACAGGCCATTGACGCAGGAAAGTGGCAAAGGTACAGATATACCGATAAAAAAATTCATACACACACAAATATGCATGCACTGATAAACTCCACTAGCATGGGGAAGATAACTGATAACATAGGAAAGAAATCATCCATTCACGTTCAATTAACAAATATTTAAAAATACAAGTTACTCGAAAGCATCCGAGCAATACTACTGGGAAGGAAATTCCATTCTAAACTTAATATTAAAAAAAAAAAAAAAAAAAAAAAAAAACAGAAAACGAACATTTAAAAGCCGCGAATTCTCTGATTCTGCCAGAGTGATACGACCTTCATGAAATTAAATATGGCGGACACAAATCAATTGCGCAACAACGCAAGAAAGGCCGGGGATCAAAATGTGGGCGGGACTCGCCTGGAGGCTAGACGGGCAGTGGTCCAACAGGTCCAACATGTGGAGGATGTTCTGCGGATGCTGAATGACGAAATTTAGCTCCATGTCAAATTCACCACCAACAAGCTGCAAAGAGAAGAGCGGGAAACGTCAACCAAGAAGCGAGAACTAGTATTGAACTAGGCAATTGAAACACATAAAAGACACTGAACATAAATCTAAAAATAAAATAAAATTGTAAGGTTCCAAGCGAGTTGGTGGAAGTTCAACATTCTGTTTCTATGTGTCTGCTTTGTTCCGAAGTTTTCCCGGTCTATGACGCTTTTCGTCGTGTTTACCGTAAACGGCTTAATTTTTCGCGAGGACCTCACTTTCGCGAACTTCAATAATAACCCAAAAAATAGAACTCGTGATTGCGTTCCTACGGCAACAAATACACATAGCACGTCCTCAATCGCGAAATCTCGTACCCGCGGAATATTTCAGCAGAAAACCACAGCTCGCCGAATTCGCGAATATAAAGTCGTTTCCAAAAATCTAAAAACCCTTGAAAAAAAAAAAAAAAAAGCAAAACAATGAATTACAAAGCAGTTAAAGAGAAAGAAAATGCAGCCCGGTGTTAATCCACTGTAGTCCCAGCGGTATTTGCGAAGTCGTTGGGCATGGGCATCACGTGATCAACAGCTTTAGAAACAAAATCGACAGGTCCATTTTGTTTCGAAAGCTTTTGTTTCCTTTTTGTACCCGAGTGCGCGAAGGCACGTCTCCCTGCACAAGCCCTTGGCACCGAAGATGCTACGGTGGCATTTTATTGTTAACTATTTCTCCGTTTTTTTGTTTGTTTTGAGAGAGAGAGAGAGAGAGAGCGTGCACACAGGATCGCATCCCGCGGGCAGCGGGCCCGGTTCTTTTCAAGGATTTGGCAACATGGACGACAGACGCCTCCACTGCGACAACTCCTACGACAACTACAATTTGCTACTACGACTACCACAGCCGCTGCCGGTTTCCATCGTAAGAACTGCATATAGTCTTCCTGCACAAGCGATTACTCCGCTGCCGGTTCGCGCGAGCACAGTGCGCGAGACAGCACACGGCTGTCTCGTGCACTGCCTGCTGCAGTGGTGTAGCCAGGAAATATTTCGGGGGGAGGGATCGGCAGTATCCAGGAGGGAACACGAAACGCGAGAAGGAAGAAGCGAGACCGCAAATCCATTCCGGGAGCAGAGTCGACGCAAAGGGAGCGCGACGTGAGCAGGGCAAAGCGGCGCTGATAACGAGTACGATCAACGAGATGAGGATGAGAGCTACGAAGGGGGTGGGGACAAACGGACTGATGTTGCTGGAAAAAAATGTTTCATCGAAAAAAAAAAAAAAAAAAAAGAAACGCCGGACAGCAAACGGAGAGATGGACAGATGAAAAAAAATAATGATAATATTAAGAGAGCGAAAGCGCGAGATAGAGGGAAGGGAAGATTGAACGGAGAAAGAGAAATCGCCGGGGACAGGCGAAGGCTCAGACAGGACAGACCAAGAAAAACAAACAGAAACACGGATATCAAACAGAAAGAAAGAAAAAGATCGGCAGCCAAAAACGACAACAAAAGAAAGATAGAAATAGAAGGAAAAGAAAGAATATTGCTGAAGATAAGTCGTGGCAAACAGAGAGAGAGAGAGAGAGAGAAAAGATGCGAACGAAAGGGATAGGAAGAAGAAGAGTGAGCGAAGGACAAGTGAAAACGAAGAGAAAGGGACTCTGAGATAACGATAGCGGGGAAAGGAAATTCGCCGAAGACAAGCGAAAACACTACGGATAGACGTAAAAAAACAGAACGAAGAAAAAGAGGAAAAAGCAACGCATGAAGTCGAGATATAAAGAAAGAGAGACGATTGGCGAGGAGATTCGTTGGCACAGCGCGGATCACTACACTCAAACTGCCTCTTCACTAGCACGCGCCCGAAGAATGGAGGAAAACGTAAATAAATAAGTCCGTTTCCTTTCAAACGCCAACACACGCAGAGATCAAAAGAAAGAGGGAAGAACAAGAAGGAAACGAGAAGCAAAAGCCCATTCCGAACCACCACTGCTTTCCAACCGGAATCGTTCCATCTTGTCATCTCCTCTCCCCTTCCTCCGTCCCTCCCTTCTTCCCCTCCCCCGACACAGCATCCCGAGGAGGCTCGCGCAGAAGCAAGCACGAGTCAACGATCAAATCCCAAACCGGGAGCAAACGGTCATGAACCGGCTCCTCCTCCTTTCAGCCATCTTCTCAACTCTTTCCTTTTTTGCTTGTTCTAGGTCACTTCTCCATTTTTCTTTTCTTCTCAATTTATTTTTATTGTCCAATTTTCCTTTTTTCTTTCTAGTCTCTCTCTCTCTCCCCTTCTCGGCCTCTAGGGGGTTACCTCCATAGGGCTCCCGTGTTAATTTCACCTTTCTCGAGTCCAACACTGGCAGCTAATTAACATGGATGTTACGTGCAATTAGTGCGGATGGCACTCTACCTGCCACCTCCCTTTCATCAGACGACTCCGCTCTCTGCCCGTGGGGTGGGGCGAGACCGTGACCACGTGACGAGAGGTACCGCTGGTCCAACGGGCAGGTAGATACCGCCGCACTGTCAGCGGAATTCTAGCGCTACTTAGTGCAACTGATGTACACAGTACAAGGTGCGACCGAGAAAGGTAAACCCGGTATTTTAGCCCGCACAAATGAAGTAGCCTTCGCAGAAAGCTGACGATCCGTGAGAAAGTGGCGATAAAATGCGTAAATTTGAGCACATTACGTTCCCCGGATAATATATAAGCCGACGTCCACCTAAGCCTAATTTTCATCATACCAATATTTAAGCTTGTGGGCCACCTGCAGCATTTATTTTAGTAAAAGAAAAAAAAAAAAAAAGAGCTTGTCGGTTCGAAAGGCAGTATTGTTTTCTTTTTTGGTAACAGGTTTTTCTTCGCTGACCTAATTGCTACACGCGTCCATAAGCTCAAAGGTCGGAAGGATGAAAATTAGGCTTAGGTGGACGTCGGCTCATAGAGAGGTTTCGTTTTTTCTTTCGTAGATTTTGATCCGGGGAACGGAATGTGCTCAAATTTTCGCGTTTTGTCACCACCACCAGGGCCGTGTTCTCGCGGAGTTTCAGCTTTCTACGAAGCGTAGTTTACTTATGCGGCCTAAAAAGCCGGGTTTACCTTTCTCGATTGGACACTCTACATCTTACACACTTTCTCACTTCCCTCCTCCCTATGCCCAAGTTACCATATTCCTTTCATTTCCTTCTCACCCTTTCTCAAGATGTAGCACGAGCATTTTCTCGATCTCCTCGTATACGGTCTTCATCTGACCCGTTGCTAGTTCCAATATCACCCCCCCCCCTCTTTTTTTACGCGTTCTTAGCTCCGCCCCTTTGACAGTCTGATCGTACCATTTATCCCCACATCCCCAATGTACACAACTCACACACACACGTATATATCCCCAATTCTCCGAGAGCAAAAATATCCTCGTACTTTTCTCGGTTTCCAACCCCTCTCCTTCGCCCAAAAACAAGAAACCCGCAAAGCTAAAACAAAAAGACTAAAGAAGTATATCCCGCCCTAATCTCGAACCTTTCCAGCGGTTGCTTCCCCTATCCCGTCGAGGGCAAAGAAGGGAAAGACAATGAAACAAGAGAGAGAGAGAGAGAAGCAATCGAAATGAAAGTGGAGAAAGATTAATCGTGTGCTCGGAGCACGGGAAGTGTCCCTCTAGTAGAGAGCCCTAAGAGACGGAGCAGAGTGATCCCAACGGCGCATGCGCCGCGTACCAGCGTGGCGAGGAGGAAAGCGGCCCGAAAGGCGGAGACGCTTGCAAGCGATCGACGCTTTCGTCATCCCCCCCCTCGCAGCCCGTATTGCAAAACGCGGCCCACAGACCACGTGGAACCCCAAACACTCTTTCAAATCGGGGCACATTACTCGCAACAGCGAGTAATGACAAAGAAAATGGGAGAGTCTCCGGGGGGCTCTCCTTTTGTCGCGAGACGCTGCGACTCTTCTAAAAAAACAAGAGAACGCGACGAACCACCGAAGCCAATCCCAACGCTTCGTGTGAATGTCACGTGGTTTCCGGGAAGGTGGCAGCGAGACGCGCGCGCTTTGCATAGTCACGCGACGCGTTCGCACAACTCGATTGACTGCGATGTTCCCGTAGCGTTCGTCGCGGTCCATCATCGTAAGCTGAGTGCGAGCACAGCGCCGACCACTGTTCGTGGAAGCGGCGGACGCACGCAGGCAGCGCTGCACACACGCACACAGCCGGTCGCAGAAATCTCTTTGTAAAGCGAAAGGCATGCTACTGATGCTTTGTATAAATCTAACTTCTTCCGACACGTGTGGAGTGACGGAATCGTACGGAGTGTGTCACGGGACCTTCGGAAGGGCCGCAGCGACGCGAGGGGCAGTCAATCACGTGATACGTTCTCGGCGCTAAGATTGGCTCGGATGGCTCCTAGCTCCCGCCTACGTTCAACCTGAAGCCTAAACCAAGTTTGCTTGGAGGCAGTCGGACTGAGCGAATGAGGGCCAAGCCCACGGCGCAGGCCATTCTGCCGCCGCTTTGGGTAAACACGCAAAACAAACACACGCACGCGCAGGCAAGGCGTGGGCGTGCCTGCGTGCGTACGGTATACGCGGGCACATACAGGCGAAAGAATAGTACACATAAAAAAAATAAAAGTAAAAATGTGCGAGGCAAAGAACTCTGGACTCGGATTACGACGAGTCGGAAAGGTTTTTTTCTTTCTTTTCCTTTCTTTTTTTTTTTTTTTAGCCGGGATTAACAATATGCTCCTTTCTAATTTTTCCTTTTTCTCGAGTTCACATTTTTTTTTTTTTTTTTAACGCGACTAGTGTTTCTGTGCCGCAGCCGTACGAAATTGGCTCCTTCAACAAAGAAAAAAAAAGGAAAAAGAAAGAAAGAAAAAACGACAACGAAAGCGAAAAGTGGAGACTCAAGTGCCGTCTCTGAGATAAGTCTCGGGTGGCTTTGCCATTGGTGCTGAGCTAAGAATAGTGTGTACGGCTTCAAATCCCCCCCCCCCCCCCCCCCCCCCCATTAAAAAAAAAGAAGAAATAAATAAAAAATGAAAAAAAGGAAAAGAAAGAGATTAAGAATTCGGATTAACGAGCTCTTGCCACACACTGTACTGTGCTCGAGGTTAGGACGGGCGGCGGCGAATGCAGCGAGCCGTATCCCAGCCAATCGAGCACTGCGAACGTGCCACGTGGGCATACGGGTCCCGCAATTCTCACAAAGGTCACGTGACACGAAAATGGATGGCCGTGAATCGCTCTCCTAGTCCTTTCTCCGAAGCACATCGTAATAACGTGACCCGGAGTACGCCAGCAATTCCTCGTGCGAAAACAAAACATTCAAAACAACACGAACGAAAAAAAAAAAAAACACGCACGCAAACTGACCGAGAACAGTTAGAATAAGCCATAAGAGCGAGCGAACAGTCTCATTTATCTTAGAAAAGAAAAGAATCTTATGTGACGTAAACAATCAGAAAAGATAACTTGGATAATAATAATAAATAACAATAATCATTGCCACAGACAAAGCAGAGTTAAAGAAACGGGCGCATCAAAGACAACAAGTGGCTTGTGGAATGCCGTCCTACTATCCAAACGTCAAACTTGGCTATTTGGAGCCGAAAATAAAATACAAAACATACAGCCACACATACACTCTTCAATGAATCTCGCGGACACCGTGCACAGGAGATATCATACACAATGTGCCGCATCGAAGCGTAGAGTTACAAAAGGCAGGTGGCATTCGGACGGCATTAGGCGGACTCCAGTCACTAACTACAAAGAGAAGTTTACAGTCACTGTACTCGACTTCTCGCGACGAAACAGCTGAGCCAATTATATATACATATTTTTAAGGGCAGACGAGGACACGAAGATTCCCAGTATTTATCTTCAATATGCTTCACCCACGAGCCCACCTCGGTGCCACAACTTTCACCTACTATAACTTCCATCAAAGGCTAAACGAGACTTTCACGGGAATGCTTAGTGTGACTGTATACGAACGAGACCAGACGGTAAGCGAGCGGCGGTTATAAAACGGAGTTCTAGGAAACCGTTTTTGCACCTCCAATGCGGTATACGATGGGCCCTCCGATACCAACTGCGCATGCGCCAGTCTTCCGCGGTTAGCGCATGCGCAGTTCGTATTGGAGGCCCGCCCCATCGTATACCGTATCGGATGTGCGAAAAAGGTTGCCTAAAACTCGCTCATATGTTCGCACCCTTACAACCGCATCGTGGACTACAAATGATTCCGCTAAAACCGACGGCGTTCACAGAAAGAGACGCGTTACTATAGCAGACGTGAGAATAAGCGGAAGCGGATATAGTTGTAACGGATTTCGCAATAACCGTCGTAGTAACGACACGCGCAAAAAACGCATGCCAGCTCCAACGATAGAGCAACGGTGCACTTTTCTACGTCGAAACCGCAACTGCCAGCCGCGTAGCGATACAATAGGTTATTTAAGAAACTTCGCGATTTCCGCTTCAGAGAGAGAAAAAAAAAAAAAAAAAAACTTTAGCAAAAACAAGAAGAAAAAAAAAAGGGGGGAAAAGGCAAGAAAAGACGCCAGGCGCAACGAGAAGAGAACGCTCTCGCCGCGTCGCAGCGCTAATCTCCTCGAAATGTAAGGGTCTGCTTCCTCGGTTCGGCTTCGCCGCACGGCTCGGTTGCTTTCCAGGCAGAGCACGCTTTTCAGGAGCCAACGCAGACACAAACACACGCACACAACCTCGCGCACGCCAAAAAAATAAAGGAGTTTTTTCTTGATACGAGACGTGATTCTCTTGAAAAGCGGGCCGGTCCCGAATCAACAAAGAGCACGAAAACAGCATAAAAGCAAATAAAATACAGAACTAAAAGCAGGGTAAAAAAATTTAAGGCACCCCATCCATCGACATATCCGCTTTCAGAAAGTGCGAGACGGCGGAAAGCAATGAAAATGCCCGAAAAAATGTCATATCCAGACTCCATTGGTGGTAAAAAAAAGCGCAGATATTGTGCTTCTGACGACTCAGACGTAATAGCGTTTTTACGCTTTCGATATAAAATCGACAATGAGAGATAAAGACTAGGCGTCTTTATTTCAACACACGATAAGCAAAGAAGAGTCGGATCGGGTCGGTTAGGCTAGGCTAGGCTAGGCTAGGCTAGGCTAGGCTAGGCTAGGCTAGGCTAGGCCCGGATCGGATCGGATGGGATCGGATGGGATCGGATCGGTCCGGTCCGGCTTCGGGTCGGGTCGGGTCGGGTCGGGTCGGGTCGGGTCGGGTCGGGTCGGGTCGGGTCCGTATAGACCGTGTGGTCGGATCAGGTCGAAACGATATGTGACGGGCCGGAATTCGCAAGGTTTTCTGGAGAGGGCGTGTAGAACAAGAGTTGAGAGAAAAAGACCGCGAAAGCAGTCATTTCTAAAATCCAGGCATCAACGTTAAATTGATAAAAAAAAATGAAACAGTTGCGGAAAATAATACAACCACCATAGCGTTTCCGAATGGGAGCAACCAACATGGTTAAATAAAAATAAAAATAAAAAAAAAAGCTCGAGGTACTCATAAGCATTTCTTATGAGTTGTGAATGCGAAAGCATGCAAGCCGCTCATCCCCTCCCTTTGTCGTCTGCTGCGTCCTAGCGCGCGCGCGCTTCGGGATCTCGGAGGCCATGGCGCAGCGGCCAATGGGAACCTTGTCGACGCGCGCCAGCCAATGAAACCGAAGGCGCGGAAACCAGGGGCCGTTTTCGCGCTTCAAACTGATGACGTCAGCTCGCCCCATGAGACAGTTAATGCTTTCGCATTAAAAATAAAAGTTAATCGCTTGCAAACAAAGATCTAGGCGGTACTCGAAACATACACAAGAGAAAAGAAACACCCATTACAAAAAAAAGAAGTACTCGCGCATCGAAATCTAACATTCAATCATACGCACTGTCGGACGGACACATATATCACGAACACCCACGAGCACGCTTAGGCAGACAGTGAGGCGTTTATGCATATCCGCGAACGCACAGGCATAAAAAAAAAAAACATGAAAACAAAATCGCATTCTTACCAAGGTTTACACACGCTAACGTAAACGATTACCATACAAAACATGGAAAGAAACAAAATTGCAGATTGCTCGTCTGAAAACTACATTAAGTAAACAACGAACCAAACAAGGGGGAAAAAGTTTGCGAAAATAATATAATGAAAGCAAAGCAAGAGGGAAATAAATAAAATTTATGCAGGAAAAAAATGTGAGTAGGAGGTAAGAAAAACGAAGAGTGGAAAATACAAAAAAAAAAAGAGATTAAAAGGGGAACACATTCAGAAAATCACATTACGAGATACTTAAAAACGGGAAAGCACGCAGTTCCGCCATATTTTATTTTAAGCACGTCAGCGAAATTTAGCGGCAAGCAATTCCACCAAACCTAGAGGGGATCAAATTCAGCCGAATTTAGCGGAAAGTAATTTCGCCAAATGTAAGACACCTTTGAGTTGTTGTTTTTTGTCACGAAACATTCTTTCGGGGGAAATTCTCAGCCTTGAAACGCATTCGTGTCAAATAAATCAGTAAATAAATAAATCGCACGGCAAATGATACGGGCCAAAATAGTAAAAAAAATGCACAATTCATACACCAATACTGTCACGAATGGCAATTGATGAGGCGACGAATGACTAAAGCAAACTAAACGTTTAATGGGGCGAACTTCTGTCCAAACGTACTGCGTAACTGCAGAATCCAGCCGCTGGGGCGAGAACTGCTTCCGGCTCGCCACGCGGAGCCCCTCGTGTACACGCGTGGGCTTCTGGAACAATCGGCGTAGAAGGTTCGGCACGTAGAATATTCGGACCTCGAATAAACAACACTGTTGGTTATTCGAATATCGAATAGTGTACTATTCGAAATTTCGAATATTCGCACAACCCTAAACAACAGGGTTCTCGAATTCACGAGAACGCGGCATTAACAGAAATAACAAACAGATGCGTCCGCTCCCAGGCATCGAACCAGAGTCCTTTGCGCGGGAGTCAAGAACGATAACCATTCGGCGACGGGCGCGCTTGCTCGGAGTGACGCGCGTGGCAATATCAACATAAAAAAAAAAAAAATTTCGTCGTGTATATACATAAAAAAAGAGTAAAGTTATAGCGAACAAAGAATAAGTCCATTTTTCTTTTCTCGAACAGCACTGGTTGCGAAAGTGCGCTTTAAGGCGGGCTAAGAATGCGAAGACGTGTCGGAGAACGGGGAATGAAGACGTACCGCCGTAATTTTCTGTCGCGGCGGCGGCGGCGGCGACGAATAGGCACGCGTGCTCTTTCTTTCTCAAATAAATAAAGAGAAAACCTCGAGAGTGGGTTTGGTGGGGAAAAAGGAAATTCCTAGAGAGCTCGAAAACGAGCTTATTGAGTGCGGAAAGGCGATTTCGAAATATATGCACAGAAAATGACAAAAGCGCCCAATAATAATAATAATAAAAAAGAAAACGCCTGGGTTGCACAAAAAAAAAAGTCACGAAGCTTTCATTAGTAGTCTCTGAGAATCAACAAACGAAAATGAGAGATTAAAAAATTTAGTAAGATCATTAATAAACAAAAACACATATATGCGGTCCACAAATAGTCACTACTTCAAAGCGTGCCGCTTTTTAGACAACGCTCATTTCACGTACCGTACGACGATTGCACGCTGATTGTGTTACCAATCTCAACCCAATAAAGTTCTTAAAAAAAAAATACGAAAACAACCAAAACAAAAATGAATGTCTCTTCGGCATTTTCCAAAAGCTTTCTAAATGCGCAGAATTTTTAGCGCCTCTCGGCGATATTCCTTTTACTGGCACAGCAGGAAGGCCATTGAAGGGCCCACTGCGAGGGTTTCGTGAACGTGGCTCACTCGTCCATACGACGTCACCACGCAAGTCGGACACCCGAAGCGGGGAGCCGTGGGGAGGACACCCGACACCAACCGAGAGACTCGGCTGCTGCACGTGGCAGAATAAGCACCGGAGCTCTTCCCCGGGCCCCGCCAAAGAACCAGAGAGACGACCCGGGACCACCGGTCGGTGCGGACGAAAAATTCGTCCGCTGGCTACGGTAGTCCATCGGTCTCATAAATTAGATACGTGTAGAAACAACACAATTTCTGTATACTCGTACCATCAAGAAAGAGAGAAAGAGGCGAAACAATGCGGTGGGTATGGAATAAAAACAGAGGGGAGGGCAAAAAAAAAAGGACAAGAAAAAACGGGACACAGTACACATAAAGAGAACGAGTGAGAGGACGTACTCACATAAATACGCACACACATAGAGGTGCACCCACGTGAACACACAACCACATACAGAGATACGCAGGCACACGTAGAAACCGAGACGGCCTCAAGCACGCACATACACAAAGATGAACTCTAGCACACAAATACACAGAGATGCACTTACACCCACGAATATCCACACGCACGCGCACACACATAAACACAGACACGCATAACACAAACAAAGAGCACACACACAGTCACTCACTCCCACACGCACGCTCGCACACAGACACTCACAGATGCATTGCAATCTCTCTCACTCACTCACTCACTAACACACACGCGTACACATGCACACACGCAAACATACAAATATACGCACACAGATACACGCTTGCACACGCGCGCGAGCGCTCGCGAACGCAGGCCCTTTCAGAGACCGGCCCTTGGAGCAGTGTCGGAGCCCGCGGTTCGGCGAGGGCGGGCTCTCTCATCCGCATCAGGGGGGGGGCTAACTGCGCCCTGGGGAAAACGGCGCCGGGCATCTCGTATCTCTCCTCCCTCGCCGTCCTCGCGTGGTCGCCGACGCAGCTCGCGAGCATTCCCGACGAAGAAGACTCAATTAGCACGAACGAGACCCCCGACTTCCTCCCTCGCGCAGCCCGACGGGAAACAAACATGCGCCGAGAGGGCTCTGCGGTGCCACAAAGGGCCGCGAGACGGCGACGTTACGGCCGCACAAAAGAGCTCGCGGCGACCGGCCCAGAGACAAGGCTCGTGAGAGCAGATTGTGTCGAGAGGCTGGCGATAGGCTATCGCGAACAGCCTGAGCCGAAACAGTCATTCGGCGCGTCCGTGGTGCACCTGCCAGTTCTCGTTAAAGCTGTGCTCCCAACTAGGTACGGAATGAGAAGTTGGAACCTCATACTATGGACCATTTCAGACATTGTAAACCGCAAACAAACACACACACACACAAAAAGGCCGGGTGTTTTAGCTTGTATTATCCGCGGGGGTGCGCATCGCGACGCAGTTAGCGCGAACAGATTTTTCCTTTTTTTTTCTCTTTTTTTTTTGTCTCAGTATTAAAGGACTAATTATCGAAACTACTATCGTCCGAGGTAACCGAAGGAGTCCTCAATGTTTATCAATGCCGTCAAGTCTGTACCCTCGTACAACTGGTTTTCGGATTCCACGTTCTTTCTGTTGCATCCACCCATTGAAGAAGCTTTCATTTTTATTTCTTTAGAGCAGGAAGCAGTTTGTCGCTGTATGCATCAAACGGCTCTGCTGCCATAATCGCGTACCGCCGTCTCCTGTAGTACGCCTCGATTTCTCTGCTCACGTGAGCGCGCATCGAGCCCCGTTATCGAAAGCGCGACCGCTAAAGGCGTCTCTGATAACGCCGACATCCCTCTCGGCTTCCCGCCGTCCGCGTGAATGCTGGAGCTGGGGGGGGGGGGGGGGGGGGGAGGGGGGGGGGGAAGATCTCGCTGGCTCCGCCGATCCCCCCACGCACATTACCTCCCCGAGGGAGATGCCCCGTGTGTACACCCCAGAGTATTCGCCGCTCGGGCAGGCCCGGGATTCATACTGACAATCACGTAACGCCCCAGCCTTGTCCTTTAGGTGGTATCGAACAGACTCACCTGGAGGCAGGGACTCACGCGACGTTAAGAACCGTTACGTTAAGAACTGTCAAAAAGAAGAAAAAAAAGGTTTCGACATCAATAATGTATAAGGCGCACCGATTCGCAAGCGCGTTCCACGCACCGCACGGCATTTGAGCGCTCGCGGGCTATTTGACAGCGTTTATTAAATCCCGTCAGACGATGCATGGGGATTACATGGAGCTTCCAACGTCGACGCAGCGCTAATGGAACGTGGCCTGCCCTCAGATCTCGTCAGCTTCAAAGAGGCACTTTGGAGGCCCGCGAACGCGCGACATAGAGAGGCATCAGGCTCAAAGCCCCACCAACGTCAGCCACTCGCTATACGGATACACAACGAAGCGCCACCGAACACTGCGTGTGTAGAGAGAGTTGCGCCACTTGCGCGCACATTTATGTGTATGCACCGTGCTCCGGGCGTCTCCCGACAACGTCGCTCTTTGCACAAACGCGCCACGTACACTTCGCAATGAGAACGTAGACGCGTCGTACTTCGCTTCCAAGGCCTTGCGGCGGATAGCAGAGGAAGCTATACGAATCACGGAAGCTAACAAGGCGGCAGAGAAGGACCGTACCGGTCTTGCACAACGTGATCGAGCTCTCTGCGCGTACTACCGCGCAGAGAGCAGGGTGGACCGTAATTACGTCTGCGTACGTGTTCCTGGGTTCGTGGGTGTGCGCATGCGCACAAATATCCGTATATACTAAGAACGGTACATAGCTTGTACCGGAAGATCACCGAGGAAAACCTCGACTATTAAGTAACAAAAACAAACAAACGTATTTTTCATCGTTTAGCGTTTCTCTTTTAGTTAACCTTCGTGCCTGTCTTTCCTTCTCGACGACGTTGGGAGCGTCATCGAATTTCGAAGGGCCCCTTGGCAACCATCCGGCTATGCAGGGCAGCGAAATTCCCTTCCCGTGCATCCACCGCTTCGCTCGACGACTGTTTTAATATGTGCGTTCTGCTTCTTCTTCATTTTACCTCGACAGCCACAGTTCTCCGTTGTCGCGGCGTTCGGTGACGTTTTGAATAGGAGAAAAAAAAAAAAAGAACTTCGCATAGTTGTAATTTCCGGGTTTAAAGGACGCGCGTAAATTGAGATTGCGTCATAAGAAAAAAAAAACGATGTAAAAATCCATTTTAGTGCCCCCAACGTTCGGAAGGACCGAAATGACAGCAACTACAATGTGACCT
The DNA here is from genome assembly GCF_016920785.2 of Ixodes scapularis. NCBI lineage: Eukaryota > Metazoa > Arthropoda > Arachnida > Ixodida > Ixodidae > Ixodes > Ixodes scapularis. Next base: position 76,865,125 of record NW_024609839.1, read on the forward strand.
GGGACAACTGTTCGCCGCACACAACGTGGCAAGCAATGCGAGATACAGCTTCCCGAATGAATCGCGAGTCGCAGCTGTGCCGGTGTCCCCGTCGTTGCTGTCGGTTGCGTTGCTCAAAAACGCAGCAGAGAGATACGTGCGAAGCGGCCATTAGTCATCCCGCACTTCCACGACAAGAGACCGCTGCCTTTCGCAGTATCATCTTCAAATTAAAATAAAAAAAGTCAAAACTTTTAACATACGCTCGTGTTTTGGTCTTTTCCCGTGGTACTAGATGTTACGCGGCGATTAAAAAGTAGAGTGTCTTTCATTATTAATACAGTTTATATTCCTGGGAACATTCCGACTTCGTGCTCTCGGAAACGATCCGGCAAAAAAACAAAATATACACATTTTTGTTTCCCTTATATTACACGTTCGCACCTCTAGTACGGTTATGGTATGCTAGGATTAGCTAGCCTCTATCTCGCTCTCTCTCTCTCTCTCTGTCTCGCGTCCTGCCTTTTTGACAGCGTGCGCCCACATACTGTTCTCTGCGCAACGGCGAAAGGCTTCCTGTGGCGTGCCGACAAACCATAAATATTCCTCGCGCAAAAAAAAAAAAAAAAAAGAACGCGAGGCGACGCGACACGCCAAGCAATGGCGCCAAAACGGAAAAAAAAGAAGAAAATCCCAACGTAGGCAAGCAACTCACGAAGGGACAGACGTTGGAAAAGAGTATGCCCTCCCCATCACCCTTTCAACTCCCTCACAGACCCCCCCCCCCTCTCTCTCTCTTTATAAGTATATATATATATATTTCTCCCTCTCTCTCGTCTTTGAAACGCACATCGCACGCGGCAACTCTGCCTTCACGCCACGAGAACCGAGCCACTTGGCGCTCCACCTTAATGAATAATTATTTCAAGAAAGGAGTCGGAACGCCCATTATTCTTCTACGTCATCAAAAAATTAAAAAAAAGATGGACAGGTTTCAAAAGAAGTACCGCTTTTTTATTACTCTTCTTTCATGTCTCTCTTTCTATCTCCCCCTCTCCATTTTCATCATCAATATATCTATTCATGCATCTCTTCATGTATTCATCTACCCATCCATCCATCCATCTATCTATACAGCCGCCTAAAGACACCAGACAAGTAGAGGGAAGAAACAGACGGCACTCGGTCTGCTCGTCCTTTCTACTTCTTTGCTGTCTCTTGCCGCCGCTATCCTTTTCAGTTATGCCACAGCAAGCAGCCGAAGCGATCACTCACTCGTCCATCCACCCATCCATCTATCCATACCTCTCGTAGCCATCTATCAATCTATCCATTTAGCCACCTCTCTACCCATATTCCGCGTACATATTCTCCGATCTCTTTTCAAGGCACCTCACCACAACAAGTACGCTATTCGGTAATCTTGGGCACGCCAGTATTATTTTATTCTTAAAAAGTACACCGAGTAACTCGGAAGTAATCCTCCGGGCAATAAGTACGCGTGGGTAGACACATACATTTGTATTCAGGTGTATCTTTACACCCCTGTAACAACCCTAAAAGAGCTAACAATATAAAAAGAAGATAAATGAATTAGCTTCTTAAACTCGCAATGAGGGTAGAGGACTCAAATAAAAGCAACCGCGAATAAGCCCTCATTAGCGAAGCACATCGTTAACCACTAACCTCGGATTCGAAAAAAAAAAAAAAAAAAATAAGCACAAAAGGAAAGGCGTATTCTGCAGAGTCGAATTAAATTCGCTTCAAAGCGGTGGCCACAAAAACAAACAAAAAAAGAAAGCAAATGGGGAGATGCTTGAAATAAATATGTTAATACGCTTGAATGGGAATTTCCCTCAAAAGTCGATTTAGAACGACCACTTTCTCGGTTTATCAAAGTCGGCTTCAAAACCAGTGCAAAACAAACACACACAAAAAAAACTACAATGAAGTTTTTGATTATAATCTATGAAACGATATAAAGTCAGCAAATTAAAAAAAGAGCTTTATTTGCCTCCAGCCGACGCTATCCTAGAAAATGAGTTCGTTCGCGAATGCAAACAGGCAAGCACGAACATGCCAGTTCTCTTTCCGCAAATAACGCCTCCTTCCTTTTCTTTCCACCCTCCTCTCGTACACACAGGCTATTTCGCGCATGCGTGGTTCGACACAAATACAAAGAAACATAACACAAAAAAAAAACGGTATCATTTATTTATTTATTTTCTGGGGCTTCGTTGCCGCCTCGAAATTCTTACCCCCCGGGGCAGTTGGGAAACCTGGCAGAAACGGGAGAGACGGCAAGCGTGCTTCACCTAACGCTCCCGAGGTATGCGGCGAAGCACGCTTGCCGGTTCCGTCCACCGCTCTCAACCGAAAACGTAAACACACTCCGGCGATGGCGCGAGTTTCTCAACACTCCGCAAACAGCGATAGATCGGCACAAGCAGTTTGCCCGGGGGCGTGACGTCACACATTTAATGCCGATAGAGTTATGACATCCTACTTTTGCAACTCGTAAATAGAGACAGACGTCCACAGGCATACGCAACTTGGAGTGGCGGACAATGACCGACTGGGCGCAATGCCAAACTATGCGCTGGCGAAAGAACATCAGAAAGATGGTTCGGCGCCAGCACCTCCCAGCTTTTTTTTTTTTTTTTTCATACTTTTGACGTTACGGCGAGGCTATATCTAGGTTCTCGTAAGCGCAGTGAGTTTTCTGACAGCGATAAGTGTGGTGGCGCGCAAAAAAGCGCAATAAAGAAGTTGGCCAACACGACGATGTCAGCAACGACTCGCCAGAGATATTTCGTTGTCGAGAAATAATAGCGCTAAGGTGCCGCAAGTTGGCCGTAACGTTAACGGTGTCACGTGCGAACCTGATCCAATAAAAATCGAGAGCTTTCAGCTGCCCGCTCTTTTCCGTGTCGCAACTGCGGCTCTTAATTGCTCGCACTTTAAGCGTAAAAACCACGTACAAGTGGACACAAACACGCACGAGAGAGAACACGTTGGCGCCATCTACCTGCTAGTCAGGAAACACGTCCGATCTGCATATATTTTAGGCGTCATTATTTTGCCGTGTGCTCGAAAGAGTTCTGACAACGTTATAAGTGACAGTTTCTCGTAGCTAGTGGGTAGATTTGATCTCGCAACAGTGCAAAGCCTACAATCTAGTTTTACGAGTAAAAAAAAAAAATAAACGTGACTATTAGCTTTAACACGCATCCGCAAATGCACACACTGAGAGAGAGAGAGAGAGATAGAGAAGGTGACAAAAATAGCAAAGGAGCCAGAAAGGAGAAAGTGAACGGCGCAGAGTTCACGGGGGAAACAATCACGCGACAAATCGGTCGCATACGAGTTCCCACGACTCTGATGCCAAGACATCAAAAAGGGGAGAGGATTGAAAAGAGGAGAAGGCTGACAAAAAGAAACAAAGAAGCGCAGTATAACCCAAGTGAAAGAAAAAGGAAGAGAGGGAAAAAAGGAAGAGAGGGAAAAAAGAAAGAAGGGAATGAGCGGAACCTAAACACCATAACACAAGGGGAACAAGGTACAAAGTCACGCCGCCGTGCTATTGTTCCCGCAATGCTCGCCCTTACCCATCTCACCCTCCCTCCCAGTATAAAGCACCGACGTATCCTTCTTCTCGTTCTTGCATCTCCATGTTTCTGCACCGGAGAGTCAAGTTATTCGCGCGTTAGACATCCTCGTTTGTACGCCGCGTCCCCTTCCCTACTCCCCTCCCCCCTTTCACGCACAGACACAGACACCTAGACACGCCACACTCTGTTTTACCTCACGATGGACCCAGGAGAGCGCTACCACGAGCCATCAATGCCATTCATAAGCCGCGTGATTGTCACTTGATCTTCGGGAAAGGCGCATGGACCGCGTAATCACGTGACACATTCACAGCGCTGGATTGGTCGGCATCGCCCGCGGCGGTTCATCGTCAGGCGGAAACGGAGATGTAGCTAACGACAACGAGCTTCCTTTCTTTCCGCCCAACTCGTTTTTTTTTTTTTTTTTTTTGTTTTTTTTGTTCAATCTTCTTCCGTTCCTTGTCGCGTTTTCCAAGTGAGGTACGCGCGTTTTACGCACCTCGTTAAACATCCGAAGGAGGTCTTCTTTCCAAAGCGCTCTCACTCAAATGACTTGAGGGTTCGTAGGTTTTTTTATGCCGCAGTTTTGCGCTTCACGCGCGACATCGCACAACTCGTGCGGAGGGACGGGTCCTATTATTAATAAAAAAGTTTTCGCAGACCGCGTTCCCTCCTACAGCTAGACTTTCCGCAACGAAAACGCCACTACTGCACTATGCAGCAACCGCTAGCCTCGACTGCAGAGCTCCGAACCGCGTAAAGGGGGAGACGGACCGCGGAAAAGCGCTGCGAGACTAGCGCGGAAACGATTTACGAAGATTCTCTAAGAGCACCTTCGTCAAAAACTTTCGTTCGCACTCCTCCAGCCACGATTACATTGCACGACCCGGTACAACGAGCTCCGAAGAACCTCTTCGCAAGTCCAGTGTGCCTGGATTTGAACGTGCTTCCAACCTGCGCGAGATGGACGAGAATTAGCGTCGATTGTCTACGACGTGTTCGAGGTTAGCCTGTCCACCCGCGTTGTCCTTCACGACGTGCGTCAACGCGCGCGTGCGTGCAAGAAACGCCATTGCACGGGAGGTGTCCGCTATGAAATTGCAAACGCTTCGCGTTATACGCACACATGAGCGCGCGAAAAGGCTGCCAGTGACTTAATTGCCACGATTAGTTTGTTCCTGTCACCGTTATGCTTACTTTAACCTCGTACGATAAAAAAAAAGAAGCTTACTAGTGCTTAAGTTTTTGCCTAAGCGCATCAAGGCCGCCATATACACACGTGATTAAACGAGAAAAAAAAAAAAAAACGTGATATCGGTACGAACGATATACCGTAAAATAGAAATCGAAAAAAAAAAAAGATTGAGGACGCTGAGAGAAGGAGCGGGAGACTGAGGGAGGAGAAAAGAGAAGATAAATTCGCCAAACTAAAAACAAGAAAACACTCGCAAAAATAAATTACCCGGAAGAAACGTTGGAAACGGCGGAGGGTGAAAACTGAACCGCGAGGACTGATGAATAGAAAGGGTGACACAAATTATACGAAAAGAACAGCGAAAGTTAACAAAATTATATATAAAAACACACGCAGGCACACGCACAAATCACCCGGAATATACGACTTTCCAGTCGGCTTCGCACTCGGTTTGGCTCTTTCGACAGAAGGCCGTCCGTCTTCATAGAGCAGCTCTCGATTTTCCTGCGCTTATTTCGATGTCGGAGAAACCCAAATATTCTTTACTATATCTCTCGAAAGGTCGGCTCAGAGCGCCACCCAAACCTCGTTTACACCCCCTACCCATTTTTTTTATTCTTGACCGTTTCTTTCTCTCTATAAAATAAACCCATAATGCAAACATTCAACCCCCCCCCCCCTTCCCCCCCCCCCCCCCCAAGGAAAAAAAAAAAGCCATGCAGCGTCAGCTTTATTTTTTTTTATGCCCCACGGCAGTTCCCAAAAAGTTCTCTCATTTTTAAACGCACCCACAGATTCTCGACCAGATTATTGACTCCGTAACACGTACCTCTTTCATAAAATTAAAAAAAAAAAGAAGTTATTTTTCTAGCTTTTTTTCGGATCTTGTTTTCGAAATTTCGACATTAGAGCGTCATCCACATGCGAGCAGGAGGGCAAAAGGCGCCGAAATCATGTTTAGGCACCCCGAAGGACGGGTCACAGATTTGGGTTAGGGCGTGACCGAGTGCCTATAAGACTCGCTTCTGCCAAGACCCCATATAATTCGGGTGGCACTGGAGCCCTTTCCATCTTCGACTAAAACGTTTTCTCTCTTCTTTTTTTTTCTTTCTTTTTTTGCGGTATTTGAGAGATCGAATTTACACACTATGCAAAAAGAACGGGCTTACAGACCTGTTCTACGCGTGCGTCGCCATCTTGAATCGCGCAACTTCCGGCATTCGGGAAAACGTTGCGTTGCTCTCGCCACACCCCCGGGAGAAGATCACGTTTAAATCGCGACTGTCTGTCGTTCTTGAAAGGCAGCGTTTGCCATTTCTATGTCCTTTTACGTGTTCCAACTTGAAATAAAGCCCTGTTTTTTTGTTTGTTTTTTCGTTTTTGCATACCGGATTTGTCAATACGTGGCTGGGGACGAGGATAAACGGAAAAGGCCTACAGTAGTGTCGGACTTCTTTCAAGAACACGGTGAAAAAAATAACGCGTAAAAACTTTGAAATTACATATCCAGGCCGAAAGCGTCCCAAACCTACCCATAGATGGCGCCAGCGTCCAGTAGTAGGTCAACACAGCGCGTAAATCATTCAAATAGCAAGAGACACTTTTATTCATTTCCACCCCTAATGCCCTAATGGCCGAGGCCAGTCTCGGATAAACTAAAATAAAGATCTGTCCCTTTCATCTGTTCTTCCAAAAAAAAGAAGTTCCCATTTTTCACCATTTTCTTCTTTCGGTCCACGTATAGCACCAACAACAACAGAACAAAACAACAAGTCGCAGCTTTCTTATTGTCCGAACAAAATGTGGCACATTACCAAGCCTGTGATTGTATCCGGCACCCGGTCAAAGCGTAGACCGGCGACGGGGCAAGTGTCACAGTAACCGAACCGGGAGTGCCGTAATCAATGAGATTGTAACTGACCCCCAAAGGATGCCAGGCAACCAACCGCGAGGGGGCCGGCCGAGCGTCATCAAGCCCCACTCCCGACGAGGCCCGTAGGGGATTCGGGAGTATAGGGATCAAATATCAACCTTCGCTTTCCCCCCAGAGGGCACCCTTATCCTCGCGAAAAACAAAATATAGGGGACCAAGTCGAGTGTGCTCAAAGCCCCCCTCGCGCTTCCCTAACCCCTAGTCTCCAATTCCCCCATATAAAAAAAAAAAGAAAAAAGGAAAGAGGACAGAGCGAAGTTAGGTAGCGCTAGCCTAGGGAGTGGGGAAAACCGATCCCCGACCTTATTAACTCGCAGAGGTCGGAAGAGCAGAGGAGATCCGGCGCGACGACGTCGGAGAAAACACCAATTTTCGCGCCTGTAAGGACGCGAAAAGCTGGGCACAGTAAATTAGGGAAAGCTACAAATAAAGATCTGGTAAAAACAAAAAAAAAAGTCTTAGTTCGACGTGAGCGCGTTGGTGAAGTCAAATAAAAACAGAAATAATAAACATAGGGACGGACAGAACAACACCTCTTTCGACTTTGTGTCGAGAGGTGTTGTTCTGTCCGTCCCTATGTTTATTCTTTCTGTATTTATTAAAAAAAACTGTTTTTTTTTTTGCGGGTTAATAACCGAAGTTTTACAGTGAGGGTTGCGGAATAACAGGTCGGATAAGTATGCACGAGAGGAGTAATCAAAAAAAAAAAAAAAAAAGGTGTGTTGTCGACTCTTCGAGTATGCCTTAAGGAGGTCAGACTGCCTCCGTCCTCCACCACCCGAAAAATGATGAATTAGGGTTGCCAGCAATATAACGGTTCCCCAATCAGTCCGCTATAGCCTATATGTCACTGACAGACATCAAGCGAACATATCTAAATGTACCCATGGCGTCAACAAGAGACGAGCCGAGGTCTCCCAAGACACCTTTTTCTGCTCAAACAATTTCTACACGATAAGCTCGAGTAGTGTTCCAGCACTGATTACAACGACTCGTTGATTAGAACGTTACCTAGAATCGGTAACCCGGGACGTCGTAGGGAAGGTTCCCCCACTGCGTTCCCTAACAACCTCCAGCAAGCGTCTTTCCTTTATTTCCCCATCGATTTTAGGGATAGCGTAACTGCGTCCAGCTCCCCCCCCCCCCCCCCCACACACACACACACGTTTTTTTGTTGTTTTTTTTCGGGATCAACACCACTTTTTTTTTCTTTGGGAAGGCAAGCAGCCTTCGACACACGAGGCAGCGTCCAAAATGGCGGCCTTCCCTAAAAGCCGCCAGGCTTTCCCTAAAAGTCGCCACCACACCAGCCGTGCACTGGCTGCGCGTGACTCTCGAAGATCCCGAGACGCGCGAGCACTATCGAAAGTAGAAAGCTGGCAGGGCAACTGACTGAAAGATCCCCTGCCGTTCTGACCTTGTCAGCGACTAGAGTAATAACCAATGACCTTGGGAGGGCCGTCTTTTGTGACGAAATAAGAGCAGGATCACGTTCTCTGGTCGCAATCGTGAATCCTTCCCCGTACATGATCTTCGACCGAGTAAATGCGAGGTGGACACGGAATAACCCATAGGTTACGACAAAGCAGGCGAGTCAGGAACATGGGGGAAGAGGAAGTAACGTAGGGAGCGAGATAAGTCCCCGTTTTCGTTATAGAGTAAGGTTTATGACGCAATAAAAAGAGGAAAAACGTGCAGCGTTCTTCCCTGCGGGGCAGGGGGGGAAAAAAAAGGCAAAGCATGGGGATGGAGCGCGGAAGGAGGGGGAAAAAAGGGGATGTTGTATGGAATAGGTAGACGCGAGTAAGGGGAAACGGAGAAGCCACAATCCCTCTTTTTCCCCCGCAGAGACAGAGAGGGAAGTCGTAGCGAGGTATAATGCTCGCGTTGGCGTAATGCGTCGCTGCATCGCTTCCCTAATCTCCGGGACTGCCGCTTGATCCCTAAAGGGAGAGAGTGATGACGGGGAAAGGGTAATTCGAAAATAGGGAAGAGAGGGAAAGAGAAATGGAGGGAAGAAGGAGAGATTTAGAAAGAGAGAGACAGGGAGCTTGTTCCAGAGAGAGAACGAGTTAGAGAGAGATTTAAAAGGAATTGTAGAGGGAAAGTTGGAGAGAGGGAGGGACTTAGAGAGCGGTAAGAAAGAAAGAAGGGAGGCAGAAAAGACGGAAAGCGACGACGGCTCAGGTGAAAGAAAAAAGAGCCGCGAATTAAGTCGGATGACTCGGACACGTATTAAAGATTAAATTCTCTTTGCTTAGAAGTCAGGAAAGACAAAAGGTTAGACTTACACACTTCTCGAATTTAATTCTAACGAAACAATAACAAAAAGAGAACTAAGACGGAGTGGAATGCATTGATTCGCGAAGCCGAGGATGAGGGGAACCTTGGTCGGCGCATGCGTACAAAGAGACAACGCTGGAAGGCGGTTTAAGGCGCGCAAGCGCAAAACGAGCACCACGATATAACGAGAAAGAAAGAAATAAAAAAAGAAACAGATCCAGAGAATTAGGAAAATCGCTGCTCTGTCGGGCGCCGGGCGTCACGAAACGACGCAGGATAAGAGAACAAAGAAAAAGAAAGAAAACACGCAGGACGTCTTCACAGACACATCTCGAAGCAGAGAGACGAAAGCGCTTCAGTACCAGAGTACCGGGAGAGATGGGTTCCCAAGTGCACGCGGAGGTCCCTCATCATCACAGTCCGACTGGCCCTTCTCCGCCGCCAGGGACGTGTGCAAACAACGGCCATATGTGCAGAGGGGAAAATGAGGAGGAGGATGGAGAGAAGGCGGAGGAGGAGGAGAAGTCGAAGAGTTCAATTTAGCTTCCGGGCAGAGTGCAACAGCAGCACAAAGAGAACAGGACTCCTCCCGGCCGGAAAGCACTTTTCGTTTGCAAGAAGCACGGCCGCGCCGCTGTGTCGCAACCAGAAATCGGTCCTTGCAACAGCACGACGGAAGAGCGCGAGTCATCCCGAAAACAGAACTAAAACGGAGGAGGAAAAAAAATAAAATATACGAGACAGAAGGTATTTATATTCTGTTTCACTTTGCGATGAACGCTGGAGTACGCTACGAACCGTGGGAGCCAATCGCTAACCGTGTGAGTCTCACGTGACCTTCGGGAGTGGGAACAGCGTAGCAAAGGGAGTACAGTGACGTCATACGTTCGCGGCTCCTGATTGGCTGGGATGGCTCGTAACGTACGCTGCGGTCCATCGTGAGGTATAAAGAGTATATAGTGTCCGTGGATTCGAACGAAGGCTATTGGAGACGGCCGAAACGGCCCTAATGGAAAAGGCGAGGCCCCATCTTCTCCCTTTCCCCACACGATATTATTCCGTCCCGACAAGTAGAGCGTTGCGTAAAGAAGCGAGCAGAGCGTGGGGAAAGAAAAAAGAAATAAAACAAGAAAATAAAACTAAGACAACGTCGTCGAAGCACGGGACAAGCATTTAAAGTGGGAGAGAAATTAAGGTACGCGGCAGGGGAACGAAGACGGCGCGAAAAAGGAACATCGAGATATCATAAATGGGGAAGAGGAGGACGAAGACTCGGAAAAAGAAAGGCACAAACGAAAGAAAAAAAATTGGCGGTAGGGAAAAAGAAACCGAAAGAGAGGAATGGCAAAAAGGGAAGGGCGAGAAGTCTTAATTTCAAGAGAGGCTCGTTAAAAACCGTCGCCGAGGATCCCTCGTTCGCTAAATGACCTCTGGGGAAAGATTCAGCTTCCCATTGTGCCGGTGTGTTTCACTAGCACCGTTAAGAACAGCCACTCCCTCCACGAAACGCGCGACGAGTTCATAGCGCCGCTGGCGCGACCAACACCAAATTCTTTAGCCGATAATACGAAAGTCAGCTTTCTGGAGGCCATGGCTCATTCTTCAGTAATAGACTGTACCGCGTGATGCCACCATGGCGTCCGGTCAAGCGACGTCAATTTCCCTCCTAAAGTTACTGGAGAGATTTGTCACGTAACCTGACTTCACCGTCGTCGTGACGTAACACCGTAACGACAATTTCTCCGCTAAATCTAGCGGGAAAATAAATAAACCGTATGCTCTTTACTTCATATTCACTCCCCAAAACGCCTGTTTAGCGTCTTCTAAACAAATGTAAAACTACTGCATTCGATGCACTATAAAACTTCGAAAACGAAAATCGCCAATAACTTATTTTCAGCTTGTGCGCGTGCGTGTATGAGTGTGTGTGTGTGGGGGAGGGATTAATTACGTTAAACAAAGTTGCCAACGCATGTGCATACTGAACGTGTCCGTGAACAGCGCGTTCGTCGTTTGTCGCCGTGATGAGACGCGGTCCCAAACGGCTCGTCCCCGAATCGACCGATCGGCGAAGAAAGACGAGGCTGGGGAAAGGGGAGTCGGTTCGCTTCCCCGAAATGGGATATAGGGAAGCGAGCGTCGTCGTCTCCTTATCGGCACCCGGGGGGAATTGGGGGTCCGCTGAACTCGGGCACCGACACGGAAGACAACGAGATACCGCGCGAAGACGAACGGGCTACAATTGGGGGAAAGGAGGAGAGGGAAGGGAAATAGGAAACCATTATACGATGGGACCAGTTGAGCGCGCGCCAACATATAATGAATGCCCGAGGGGGCTTATTCCGCGCCGGTTATAAAAAATCCAATTCGGTAACGGTGACGCCAGTTACAATCGCACTTCGAATAACCAATCGGATATACGCATGTCAGGCAGTCTTAGTAGATCGTTCCGATAACCCCGGTGACGATAACAGTTCCTCCACCGACACCTTTTCGCGCTCATCGTATCGGTATCGGAGGTGTTCGAACGGCCTACTAAAGCTCCCCATTTAGGGTGTTTGAGTAGAGCGTTTCGACCATTCTGATAACGGTGTACCCGATACACCGTCGACATCTTTGCGCATGCAGTGCGTCGTTATAGAGTATCGCTACCGCAGGTATCGGTACGATCTAGTAAAACTCCCTAATAGGGAGTTTTAGAAGATCGTACCTACAGTTCCGATAACGATACCCGATAACGACGTAGAATCGTTCCGATACCAATGATAACAATATGTATAACGTCCCCATCACGTATAACGTCAACCGACTGGCCCAGTTCACCACCTTATTACCTTATGACAATAGAGAGTTTTAGGGAACCGTTCCGATACGGCACGATGGGCACTCCGGCAAGAACTGCGCATGCGCGGTTCGTACCGGAGGGCCCATCGTATACCGTGTAGGACGTCCGAACACGGTTCCCTAAAACTCCCTAATATCCGATAGGGATCCGTTGCGTGCGCAAAGGCATCGGCGGTGTATCGAGCATCGTTTTCGGAACGACTATCTCAAACTTCCCGTTTACTGAATATCGGGATCCGTGGCTTCACGTCACAAAATGGCGGCGGCCACGGGTCACGTGAGGCCGAACCACAGCCGTCGGCCTCACGCCCGCCGTAGGACGATGGGTGAAAAAAGCTTGCAGATACGCGAAGCGCAATCATCGAGCAAATGTTCGTGTTTACAGGTGTGTTGCAAACGAAGTTGGACGTCTGTCTTCCGTCAAATTCGGCGGAAGGTCACAGTACGCCTCGACAGCGACTGCGAACAGGCAATAGGTGCGGCTGTAATCGACGGGTGTTACGCTAAGTGGCAGCTAAGCCTATAAGCGGAGGACCACGGCATCAATCGAGCAGGAAAGATTAAAGTCGGCGGAAATGGAAAGCAGCGCGGGTTGCAAAGAATAAAACGATGGAGGTGCGAAAAACAAATAAAAAGATCAAAACACACACACAAAAAAACTTATGATGAGAATTGAGGCAAAAAAAAAAAGGAAAGGTGGGGGAGGGCAAAAAAAAAAAAGATATTGCGTTTCAATTTCATTCATTACTTTTATCAAATTGATTTTTGCAACAAAAAAAAAAAGAGTAAGACGGGTTTTCATGTAGAGCGTCAAATTAATGGGAAAGACGGCCACCAGGGAAATGAATACAAAAATATATTCGAAAAAAAATGGAATAAAAAAGCGCCCGGGGGATCCAGGCGAAGGGGTAGGAAACGGGAAAGGGAAACCGCTGGAAACACCACACGCCGGGCACGATTTGCATCGCTTAGAATAATTGATGGAGATCCCAGCTCGAAATGGGAATATGAAGTACATAAAATAAAGCGGTCGTAGTCCCTCGGAACTGCTCTAAAGAAACAATAGGGCAAGAAACTGCGCCCCGCCCCCATAATGCGAGTCAACGCTAATTCACTACCATTTCTGGCAGGTTATATGTGTATATCACGTATCTTTTGGGCACACGCCTGGAGGCAAACAGTGGGTGCGTTTATCGCTAGCCCAATCCCCGTTTTTTTTTTTTCTAACCCTCGACTAATTAAAACTTTTTTTTTTCTCATCCCTGACTAATTGAACTAATGAAAAAGATTGTTTCGACCCGTGACACTAACGTTTTTGAACTAATATTAGAAAAAAAAATAAAAATAAAGAGCCGCCAATTTCGAGTAACCAATGAACGATAACAACTTAGTCGAAGGTTCTCTGTGCCCACCTTTCTGTTCATTCTCACTGAAATAATTTTAGGCAAAAAATCTAAAACAAACTTCCTGAAAAAAAAAAAAAAAATACCTGAAAAAAAAAAATATATATATTGTGTGTTCTTAATAACGAAAATAAAGTACTCTTCGTCGAACGCTTAATTTCCACTCAAATGCAGCACTAGAGGTTCGAACCAAATAGAAAGGAGTTTTAAAACGAATCCCTATATATCTAAATGTTATATAAGCGACATTTTCGTAAATTTTCACTGGTAAAATAACGGCTGACAAAGCCACCACGAATACACGGGGCTGAATCGCGCAAACTACCAAAAAAATGGACCCCATTTTTCCATCGAAAGTTTCGGAAAATCACTTCCAACTTTTGAACAAGATTTTGAACTGAACGGAAAATCACTTCCAACTTTGAACAACAAGAACAAGCTATAGTTCCGAAGCTTTGACATGTGGCCCGGACCGCTGGCGCAACGTTCGGGCGGAAAATAAACGTCCTGCAATGCTCTATGAAAAAAAAAAAAAAAAAAAAAAAAAAAAATGTTTTGGAGGGACAAGTTGTAGAGTATTTATTTTAGAGCACCTTTAACGCTTCTTTGCGCATGCGTCAGAGAATACGAGGAGCGGAGGTTTTGCCGCACTCCACTCTTCCCTGCTGCAAATCAGGCGACATCCTTCAGCGGCGGCGAAGACGCGAAACATTTTAAAAGCAGACAGTCGGACGTCCCCTTCCGTTCAAGTGCACCAGATTTTCCTCGGCTTTTTGAAAACCGTGCTCCCAGCAGTTGCGGGCGATCGTGTTTTTTTTTTCCCTGTTCTTTCGGCACGTCCTCCGTTACCTGGCACCGAGTCGAACAATCGAGGAAATGTTGGCAGAAATAGCAGCTGTGGCCGGCACCACAAAAGAGGCTCAAAGCCGTAGAGAGAAAGAGGAGATGGGAAAGAGGGATAAATAAGATGAAAAGAACAAAGGCGTTCAGAAGAATGAAGCAAACGAGAGAGAGAGAGAGTTGAAGAGATGGGAGGGAGAGAAATTCATTACGATAACCGATAACTCTCCCACTAAACCTGCGCTCTTTGCCAATGTCAAAAATTAACGTCGCGTCACGAAAACGAGTTCGTTCCTTCGAGACAATAGACCACTGGCGCACATGAAAGACCCACGTACGTATAAGCTACTAGACTAGGAGACAGACAAAATACAAGAATACGACATTAAAAAAAAAAAACTAATATTTGAAGGAAAAAAAAAAAGACGAAAGAACACGCAGGTACATAGGACAAGGAGCAAAACTACGCAAGTGAAATCCAAGTGAAAACGAAAGCGGCGCGAACTTTCCTCCGTTTCACCACTTTCGGTGGACACCCCAGAGGGACGTATACGCTAGCCATCCCAGCGAATCCAGCGCCGGGAACAAATCACGTGACTGGACGCTCCGCGAAGTCGCTCCGCCCCCTCCCAAAGACCACGTGACACGCGGTGGATTGTCTCCAATGGCTCGTATACCGTTCTCTGCGGTCCACCGTCAGGTGAAACGGAGTATGCACACACTCGACTTGATTACGTCACGACACAGCGGCGTGGCGCAGCTGTGGGCACCGCGCATGCGCAGATGCGGCGTGGAGAAATCGGGCTCGTCTGTAAACAGCGTGTTGGACTATCTATAGAAAAGAGAAGGTAAAAAAAAAAAGTTAAAACTGGCTACGATTGGTAGGCGACACAGCGACAGCTCAGCGGAGGAGGGAGAGGAGGAGGACCAAGGAGGCAGGCAGCGTCCCGAGGCAGCACGAGCTTCCCCGCGTCGCCAAAGTGGCCATTATCGATCTGAAAAAGGCTCCCTACCTCGCCCGGGGCAACACAGAGCCCAAGGCGCGCGTTCACACGCGGGGCCCGCGGGAGAGAGAGGCAGCGCCGGCCAGAAAATACAACTATAGGCCGGCTTGCTTATACATCGTTGCAGCTCAAGTCCAGACGCAGACGACACGACGAGGCAACGGAACCGACCGAGCAGCTTCAGAAGCGCTGCGAGTCATTGGGCCTTTCTCTGTTCATGATTGGTTCAGCGACGACAGAACACGTACACAGAAACACGAAGGAACGCCACGACGGCGCGCTTTTGACGCTGTCGGATCGGTGGGCCGTCAACTCGTCGGCTGCGTCTGGACATATATATGGCATTATGTGCGCTACGACATCTTTGTTTCGTGGACTGTGGAACGCGTGTACTGAGCATGCTCAGTAGTCGCCTTCTGCGGAATCTTGAGACGCGCCGCGCTGGCGTGCACGGCCCAGCGACTCGGCAGTTTTCGTGTCCGCGATAGCCGACGCTCTCTTTCCAGATCTCGCGGAACGTCGAATTCCGGACACTGCTGGCTGCTTCGAAATAGCAAAAAAAGAAAACGTCAAAAAGAAAAAAAAAAAAAAAACGGCCAGTTTTTTTTTGTCGCACCTTCTTTTGGGCGTCTAGATTCTAGAGGTTCCAGTGAGATAACACCTAGAAAGGCAAAGAAAAACGTCCGCGTACATGTCACGGCGACGCGGCACACCGACTGGAAGACAGCGCCTATATGACGTATACACCGCGCTCGCGCTCCAGTCAGTTCTTCGCGTTGTGACGTAACGTCGTACCAAAAAGCGTCGTTGAAAAGAAAACAGAAGTGTGATTGAATTGAGAAGGAGGAGCGAACGGACAGACGGACGTTGCGCCCCGCACTGAGTTCCGTTGCTACATCACAACTATATACGCTATACTGTCGAGACCGGTTATAACGAAGTCAACGGGAATCGGAAATCACCTCGCTATATCCACTATTTCGTTAAAACCGACTTCGGTTATAACGAAGTGCCAAAGGGAATGGCAAACCGTGATCGCTTCGCTGTAGCCGCTATTTCGTTATAACCGGACTTCGTTATATCCGGGCTCGATTATTTCGAAGTGGAATGCGTCCTCGACCGGTGTGTTTCAGCGTCACCTTATACCGCCCATGCTTAGGTGAGACCGTGTCGAAGTGGCAACAAATGACCTCAGAAAAAACCACCAGTGTCCTATGCTGTCGGATGTTGCGATCCTGGCAGGTGGTTGTAGGAGTTCCGGCCAAGAAGGACCAGCGAACTCGAGTGTCGCGCTGATCGTCGCGTACAGTCCCGCAATCTCACTGCCGATAAGCTTTACCGTGAGCTGACGGGCTGGATAGCGACCTGCAGCGCAACGGGCGTCTAGCAGAATCACCGCCGCGCTACTGTGACAAGCGATTCGCGACACGCCATCGGGCGCAAATAGAGGGACCCCATTTGAGGAAGCGCTAACTTCACACCGGTAAGAGGCGCGTTCCGGGCACTATTCCAACCAAAAGTCTCATTTCCTGACCCTCCTCGACCCCCCGATATATCCGAGTCCGGTACGCCTGTTCATGGACCTCCGGAGCAATGCCGCCGAGCGGACGTGGGCGAGCGTCCGTGTGACACAAAGTGTCCGCCTAGCAAAGCGCAATCCATGGTTGCCGGTCAACAGAGACAACCTCAAAGAATGTCTCACTTCAAATATTTCCATTTTTTTCCTCGAGCCCACCTGTACACCTTTCCAAAAAAAAAAGTAAGTTAAAGGGCATAGGGGATCGCCATGACCAACACATACTCCCGTCCACGTCTCGCAATGAACTCCTACTCAGAGCGAAATTGCTCAAATTCCGCACCAACCCGCTCCCCCCCCCCCCCCTTTTTTTTTTCTTCTTCTTTTTTTCTACCTCACGCGGAATACGAATTTGGCACCTCCGCAGAAAATTCCTGCCCGCCAAAGACAAGTCAGGCGTCGAAACCGACTTTGCATATATTCAGACGCGCGCTCGCTTCGGAAAAAAGTAGAATTAAATAATAAAAAAAAAAAAAACCTAAAACCATTCGACACGCACGCATACATCCATCCATTCGTCCGGCGGTTCAGCCAAAGGCAGCACTTCGCTTTCGACCTCGTCTTTTCATTCTTCTCCTCGAAGTTCTCAACTTCCCCCCCTACTCACAAAAAAAGAAAAGCAATCTATCCAGGCGGGAGGCGAGCCATCAGAACCACTTTCTCCGCAACCCTTCATCCGGCCCGTACCGTCACAGTTCGTTAGTTAGAGCCGCCCCCGAAAGCACCACAGACTCCGAATCAATAGAAGAAAGGAAAAGTGGGAATCGACCCCCCCCCCCCCCTTCCCCCGAAAGCCGCTATCAAAATAACGCTACCGAAAAAAGGGGGGAGGGGGGGGCGGACGCGAAAAAAAAGGAAACAGATAATGGAGGCAGTTGGAGAAACTCGCCAAGCGAACGGAGGCAGCATCACCGCCAAACCAGCTTTGCTGACCTTTCAAAAGATCCGCGAAAGACCCGAAAGAACCGCAAACCGGATAGAGGCAGGTGTGACATTAAAGTTCCGAGTTGAAAGTCGGATATAAAAGAAGGGTGCTTTCGGTCCACAAAAGGCCTTATAGTAACGTTAGCTGAGAGTGATTTTTGAAGGTAAAACAAAAACGAACAACGGGGGAGTTCTAGCTCTTCCCTCAAGAACCTAACCGTAACTTCCGTCAAAACCTAAAGGCCCGTTCCAGTGGCGTAGCCAGGATTTTATTTCGAGAGGGGTTCAATGGCATTATCCCCCTCCCCCCCGGGGAGGGGGATAATGCCATTGGCAAATCGGAGCAGGCTTCATTTACAGGAATACGGGCGTGGTGGCTCACTGTTCTATACTACATCGTAGTTGCGGCCCACCAACTTTAAAAGCTTCCTCACAGCACACAACTCCCTCTGCTTTTTGAGGTCACACTGTATTACCAATGCGTGCCGGCCAGACAAAACAAAAGGATAGCTATACTGTCACAAAAAATTAAACAGCAACTAAAAAAAAAATTCGACGCTGAAAAATTAGAGCAAGCCGCCATTAAAATGGCCGAGACAGCGGAAGTTAAAATTCAGATGCCTCCAACCCTCCTCCTCCCCCCCCCCCCCCCCCCCCCCTTGTCTACGCCACTGGCCCGTTCGCCCGTTCACACACTTAAGGCCCGTTCCCACTCTTGCGACCGAGTTAAGGCCCGTTCCCACTCTTGCGACCGACTTCGACCGAGAGAGACCAGACCGGTTTGTAAGCCTCGACTTCTTGGGACCGGATGCGATGCAGCGGAGCTGGTCCTAAGAAGTCGCAAGAGGCTTAAAAACCGGTCTGGCCTCTCTCGGTCGTACTCGGTCGCAAGAGTGTGAACGGGCCTTTAGACTGAGAGAGACCAGACCGGTTTTTAAGCCTCTTGCGACTTCTTAGGACCAGCTCCGCTGCATCGCATCCGGTCCCAAGAAGTCGAGGCTTACAAACCGGTCTGGCCTCTCTCGGTCGTACTCGGTCGCAAGAGTGTGAACGGGCCTTTAGACTGAGAGAGACCAGACCGGTTTTTAAGCCTCTTGCGACTTCTTAGGACCAGCTCCGCTGCATCGCATCCGGTCCCAAGAAGTCGAGGCTTAAAAACCGGTCTGGCCTCTCTCGGTCGTACTCGGTCGCAAGAGTGTGAACGGGCCTTTAGACTGAGAGAGACCAGACCGGTTTTTAAGCCTCTTGCGACTTCTTAGGACCAGCTCCGCTGCATCGCATCCGGTCCCAAGAAGTCGAGGCTTACAAACCGGTCTGGCCTCTCTCGGTCGTACTCGGTCGCAAGAGTGTGAACGGGCCTTTAGACTGAGAGAGACCAGACCGGTTTTTAAGCCTCTTGCGACTTCTTAGGACCAGCTCCGCTGCATCGCATCCGGTCCCAAGAAGTCGAGGCTTAAAAACCGGTCTGGCCTCTCTCGGTCGTACTCGGTCGCAAGAGTGTGAACGGGCCTTTAGACTGAGAGAGACCAGACCGGTTTTTAAGCCTCTTGCGACTTCTTAGGACCAGCTCCGCTGCATCGCATCCGGTCCCAAGAAGTCGAGGCTTACAAACCGGTCTGGCCTCTCTCGGTCGTACTCGGTCGCAAGAGTGTGAACGGGCCTTTAGACTGAGAGAGACCAGACCGGTTTTTAAGCCTCTTGCGACTTCTTAGGACCAGCTCCGCTGCATCGCATCCGGTCCCAAGAAGTCGAGGCTTAAAAACCGGTCTGGCCTCTCTCGGTCGTACTCGGTCGCAAGAGTGTGAACGGGCCTTTAGACTGAGAGAGACCAGACCGGTTTTTAAGCCTCTTGCGACTTCTTAGGACCAGCTCCGCTGCATCGCATCCGGTCCCAAGAAGTCGAGGCTTACAAACCGGTCTGGCCTCTCTCGGTCGTACTCGGTCGCAAGAGTGTGAACGGGCCTTTAGACTGAGAGAGACCAGACCGGTTTTTAAGCCTCTTGCGACTTCTTAGGACCAGCTCCGCTGCATCGCATCCGGTCCCAAGAAGTCGAGGCTTAAAAACCGGTCTGGCCTCTCTCGGTCGTACTCGGTCGCAAGAGTGTGAACGGGCCTTTAGACTGAGAGAGACCAGACCGGTTTTTAAGCCTCTTGCGACTTCTTAGGACCAGCTCCGCTGCATCGCATCCGGTCCCAAGAAGTCGAGGCTTACAAACCGGTCTGGCCTCTCTCGGTCGTACTCGGTCGCAAGAGTGTGAACGGGCCTTTAGACTGAGAGAGACCAGACCGGTTTTTAAGCCTCTTGCGACTTCTTAGGACCAGCTCCGCTGCATCGCATCCGGTCCCAAGAAGTCGAGGCTTAAAAACCGGTCTGGCCTCTCTCGGTCGTACTCGGTCGCAAGAGTGTGAACGGGCCTTTAGACTGAGAGAGACCAGACCGGTTTTTAAGCCTCTTGCGACTTCTTAGGACCAGCTCCGCTGCATCGCATCCGGTCCCAAGAAGTCGAGGCTTAAAAACCGGTCTGGCCTCTCTCGGTCGTACTCGGTCGCAAGAGTGTGAACGGGCCTTTAGACTGAGAGAGACCAGACCGGTTTTTAAGCCTCTTGCGACTTCTTAGGACCAGCTCCGCTGCATCGCATCCGGTCCCAAGAAGTCGAGGCTTACAAACCGGTCTGGCCTCTCTCGGTCGTACTCGGTCGCAAGAGTGTGAACGGGCCTTTAGACTGAGAGAGACCAGACCGGTTTTTAAGCCTCTTGCGACTTCTTAGGACCAGCTCCGCTGCATCGCATCCGGTCCCAAGAAGTCGAGGCTTAAAAACCGGTCTGGCCTCTCTCGGTCGTACTCGGTCGCAAGAGTGTGAACGGGCCTTTAGACTGAGAGAGACCAGACCGGTTTTTAAGCCTCTTGCGACTTCTTAGGACCAGCTCCGCTGCATCGCATCCGGTCCCAAGAAGTCGAGGCTTACAAACCGGTCTGGCCTCTCTCGGTCGTACTCGGTCGCAAGAGTGTGAACGGGCCTTTAGACTGAGAGAGACCAGACCGGTTTTTAAGCCTCTTGCGACTTCTTAGGACCAGCTCCGCTGCATCGCATCCGGTCCCAAGAAGTCGAGGCTTAAAAACCGGTCTGGCCTCTCTCGGTCGTACTCGGTCGCAAGAGTGTGAACGGGCCTTTAGACTGAGAGAGACCAGACCGGTTTTTAAGCCTCTTGCGACTTCTTAGGACCAGCTCCGCTGCATCGCATCCGGTCCCAAGAAGTCGAGGCTTACAAACCGGTCTGGCCTCTCTCGGTCGTACTCGGTCGCAAGAGTGTGAACGGGCCTTTAGACTGAGAGAGACCAGACCGGTTTTTAAGCCTCTTGCGACTTCTTAGGACCAGCTCCGCTGCATCGCATCCGGTCCCAAGAAGTCGAGGCTTAAAAACCGGTCTGGCCTCTCTCGGTCGTACTCGGTCGCAAGAGTGTGAACGGGCCTTTAGACTGAGAGAGACCAGACCGGTTTTTAAGCCTCTTGCGACTTCTTAGGACCAGCTCCGCTGCATCGCATCCGGTCCCAAGAAGTCGAGGCTTACAAACCGGTCTGGCCTCTCTCGGTCGTACTCGGTCGCAAGAGTGTGAACGGGCCTTTAGACTGAGAGAGACCAGACCGGTTTTTAAGCCTCTTGCGACTTCTTAGGACCAGCTCCGCTGCATCGCATCCGGTCCCAAGAAGTCGAGGCTTAAAAACCGGTCTGGCCTCTCTCGGTCGTACTCGGTCGCAAGAGTGTGAACGGGCCTTTAGACTGAGAGAGACCAGACCGGTTTTTAAGCCTCTTGCGACTTCTTAGGACCAGCTCCGCTGCATCGCATCCGGTCCCAAGAAGTTGAGGCTTAAAAACCGGTCTGGCCTCTCTCGGTCGTACTCGGTCGCAAGAGTGTGAACGGGCCTTTAGACTGAGAGAGACCAGACCGGTTTTTAAGCCTCTTGCGACTTCTTAGGACCAGCTCCGCTGCATCGCATCCGGTCCCAAGAAGTCGAGGCTTACAAACCGGTCTGGCCTCTCTCGGTCGTACTCGGTCGCAAGAGTGTGAACGGGCCTTTAGACTGAGAGAGACCAGACCGGTTTTTAAGCCTCTTGCGACTTCTTAGGACCAGCTCCGCTGCATCGCATCCGGTCCCAAGAAGTCGCAAAAAGCTTAAAAACCGGTCTGGTCTCTCTCGGTATTACGCCGTCTTGTGACGGCGTAAGACTAGGGCGAGGGTTTGGCAGTATTCGACCTTGCAATATTGCCGAACCCTCGCCCGAGTGAAATGCAGTTCCAGGGCCTCCGCATAGATGGCGCCAGCGTGCAAGTGTGATCCCAAGTCGCAAGAGATTTTAAGAGGTTTTAAGGCGCTCGGTTCTAAGAAGTCGGAAGTGTGAACGGGCCTTGATAGAGTGAGAACAGTTCGAGAGGGAGAAAAAAAAAAGATTCGCAATACACAGATAAAAAGAGCCTGCTCAGGTCGGTGTAAACTTCGAAATAAAAGAACAAAGAATAAAATTGAAGGCAGAACTTTTGGACGAATGTAACGCGACTCGCGTGAAAGTGGGAAGCGAATTTCAGAAGAAAACGAAGAAAGGTTTTGACTTCCGTTTGCGAGCACCTTGATCCCTGCGTGCCAGAAAACCACGCTGAAGGCGCAACCGAAATGATACAGTAGCCGTTGAAACTAGAAGCAAGGTTTCGCATTATGCGGATTCGAAGGCTTCTCCTTGATCCCCCCCCCCCCCCCACACACACACACACACACAACCACGCATACACAAGTCCGCTTCAATCCAGTCCCAGAACGAAAAGCATCAAAAGATAAAAATTACGAAAGAACGAGGAAAGACAGCCATCGGGCTCCTGCACTTCGAGTTAGAGAGACAGTGAAAAAAAAATTATTGTCTCGCGTTTCCCTTCTTTTACGCACCGGCACCCAAAAACGAAAACGGGACGGCGTTGAGAGGGGCGCACAAAAGACACCTTCGCCCAAGGAGAAACCAGAGAAGCGGAACGCGCGCGCGTGTGAGTGTGTGCTCGTACACAAGCGCGCGCACACACCACGGCGCTGTACCGTTGTATACCGTCTTCGATACACGAAAACCACGGCGACGCAAACGCACGAAGCGTGCAAACCAAGGGGAAAGTCAAATGCGCAACAAGAAAGAACAGAGAGAAGCGTGCAAACAGACCAAAGACGCCCCTGCCGAACCGAACAACCCCACGCACCACACATACACACGGTGTGTAAAAGACACGGACGTGCGCACACACGAAGGACACCGACAGACAGGCGACACACAAACGCGACTCCACGAATAAGAATACACCGCAAACAACGCGCCAACTAAACAGAAACATAACAAGACCAGAAGACCGAGGTTCTCTCCAGAACTTCGAAAGAAAAATACGACACACACACACACACAGAGACACACGGGGAAAGAACACGATGTAAGACGGGGGTACCCAAAAACGTAACTTCGTAATGGATTAAAAAATAAAATAGAAAAGAAAGAACGCACGAAGCGTGAGGCCAAGGAAATCGGTAACGCCCTCCTAAAAGCGCCATTTTGACGCCACCGTGAAAACGGAGGGGCCAATGACGGGCCTCTCCCTCTCTTACAGGACGATGCTTGCTCGTGTTGGTGGAGAGCGTCAGCAACGGAACGCGGCTATTGATGCGACGTCGTAGCGCGCGCGATCAATGACGTTGCGGCGCGCGGAGTGGGGGGTGAGAGAGACAGCCCACGCTAAAAAGCGCAAGTCACTGGGTCTTTTCTGTTTATGATTGATTCGGCGAATAAAAAACACGTAGAGAAACATGGCGAACACCACCAAAGCTGTCTGGTTGCTAGTCCAATGAAAGTTGCCCCGACGCTTCTTCTTACGAGTAACGACGACTAAACAAATGACGAAGCACGTTTTGTAGGAACAAAATGGCGTCATTCAGTTTACTCTCCTGCTATACGCCGCCATTCGCTTCCTAAAAGCTGCAGCGTCACGCAGCCGGCGCTTCGAAGAATGACGCTACTTGTAGGAAGTTAGAGCGCAGCGTCATTCCTGCAGCATCGACACTGCAAAGAGAACCGGTAGGTCTATAGGTTTCTCCCAGCGCTGTGAAGGCTATAAAGCGACGCAGCACTATTCGATTCGAACCACTATTCGCACACCCCCTTGTAGAAATCTCTTACCTAGAAACTCTAGGTTCCATCAGGGGCCCTAAACTCGTGAAACACAAAGTTGGAGCCGAAAGTTCGCGGAACGCGCAGATTGGACGTCGGCGAAAAAAGCGCGAAGTCATCGTCGTAATAGGCCAATCGGTGCGCTCCGTCAACTTCGGCCCCAACTTTGTGTTTGACGAGTTTAGGGGCCCTGCTCGTGGCGCCGAATGCGTCTAAAACTATATACATAAAAAAAAAAAAACACACACACATTTTTTTTTTTTTTTTTTTTTTTTTACGTTTGGTGCGTGTCAAAAAAAATTATTTTCAAGCAAAAAAAAAAAATTTGAGCAATATTGACCGCGCGAGATATATTTTAAAATTCTTGCGCGAAAAGTCCATGACGTCACAGAATGGTCAGACTCTCTCCACCTCAACGTGATGGCCAAGTCGATCCCCCTCTGCTTTACGCGCCCAAAATGCCGAGAGAGAAAAAATGGTGGAAAGCAGGCGAGACTGCCGACTAAATCGCGTCTCGCGCCGGCAACATTGCTCTAACAGAAATTTTTGTTCGCGTAAAATTAAGTTTTCGACACGCGTGTCCCAACCAAACTGTTAAAAAAAAAAAAGAAAAAAATCTCGTAGTAGAACACTCCTATATTTCTGCCCCCCCCCCCCCCCTTTTTTTTTTACAGGCGTGTAGGAACGGGGGCTGCACTGCGGGGTTAGAACTGCGTTTTAGTGCAATCATTGAATCGGCGCGGAGGCATTTTCCGGTGCTGCTCCTTTAAAATCCAATCGAGTGCCTACCGCATCTTCATCCCATTAAACGGAATGCAGACGATTTTGCTTTTTGTGTCTTTTTTTACTATCCCAGACTTTCTCTGGCGCGCGTTTCTGTGAGTACGCGCGTATGTGTGCGCAAGCATGTTTTCACACACAACCTAATTTCCACTTCAATGCAGTCCCCACCCCCGGAATATAACAACGCCTTCCACCACCAGAAAAACCCAAAATGCGTCAGCAACAACAACAACAACCAATAAAAAAAAAAGATAAAGGAAACAGAGTAAGGCCTGAGAATTTGTAAAATCCATCAATGCAAATGCAGTTCCTTATCAAGCC
Source organism: Ixodes scapularis (assembly GCF_016920785.2). NCBI lineage: Eukaryota > Metazoa > Arthropoda > Arachnida > Ixodida > Ixodidae > Ixodes > Ixodes scapularis. Next base: position 76,890,014 of record NW_024609839.1, read on the forward strand.
GCACTCAGTGCACGCACTATTCCATTAAAAATATATATTAAACATTCACCAGTCTCGTATATGCTCCTCTCAGAAACCCCATTCTCAGATAAGAGTTACCCGCCAAATTGCTTTTACCGAGCCGTTGTCGCTTCTTTAGAATGGACGTTCTTAGTGAGCACACGTGCCCAAATTTTCGCTCGGAGGCGTCGGCACTGCCGTCCGACGGGCACACGACGGATTTTCGTTTCCTCTTACACAATTCAAATTCGTTCCAGTCCGCTACACTCAAGGAGATGTAATGGGATAAAGTCGCTGGAAACTTAAATGAAGAGACTACACTATATTTTGTGTTATAGTAATGCTGGTATTGATGTTTTTTTGTTGCCTTTTAGTTTTTTTTCCAAAAAAAAAGCAAGTTTTTGTAACAGGCGTGGCTGAAATGGCACTTTCCGTTTGTCTAACTATTGTGTTTTCTGAAAGCACTTTTTAGAAACCCGATTAAAATATTTATGTAACACTAGGAGAGAAAAAGAAAGGCATTCTGAAGCCACTGAGAAGACAGAACGGGGCGCCGGGACTCAACGGAACAACCCTTAGGAAATGTTGTGGCAGCAGTATGTACTGTAGTCTAGCCGAACTAATGTCCCAAGCTATTCGTAATACAGGTAAAACAACTAACGACCTCCTTCCGATAGGGAAAACCTGCTACAATAGAAGAAAAAAAAAGCGCAAAATAACTGAAAGCTACAAAGAAAAAAAAGAAAAGACGTGGGTTACCCAACTTGCGAAGCTAAGTGCCTTTTCTTCCTTTTCTTTCCCATATTTTTTCGGTGTTTAAAGGGAAGATGGGGCACTTCTACATTTGAGAAAAAACGCTTGAATTGCGTTCATTTGGCCTTTAGATTAACAGATATCAAAATTGTATTTCAATGCGACGCGCCGGAGAGCCGTACGAGCAATTTCAAAATAGGACCGAAGCCCCGCCTCCCTAGCCTTGGGCAGCCAAAAGAGCCGTCGATGACGTCACGGACAGCGACTGTCTTTCGCTTTTTTCTCGAGTTTAACAATACTTACGCAGAAAATGGTTTGGGTATTCGGGTTCACGGGGTAAAAATACACTAGAATTCACTTCTAACTCATTTTTTCCAAGAAGCTCCGTAGCTTCCCTTTAAAGCGTACAGGGTGTAATAGCGGAAGATTTAAATACGGTAGGTTTAATTTAAGAAGTTAGGTTTCCTTAGGCGGCGAAACGGGCCATTACAAGTTTTTTCTTTCTTTTTTGTGATAGACGCGCGGGTTTTTGAGGGGCTAGGCGATCAGTAGAAAAGGCAGGAAGACCAAGGGGGACCTGAACATGGTGGAATGCGGAGGCTGCCAGGAGAAGAAGGGCAGCCGTCGGGGGTTAGGAGAGTCCTGGTAGTTGGAGACTCCAACCGTGGCAAGGTTCGAAGAGGGAGTGCTTAGCAAGGTGAAAGGGGACAACGGGGCACAAGTAGAGGCCCAGCCAGGGAAGTACACACATGGTCGATACCGTTTCCAAAGCAGAGGAGGTATTGCGGAACAACATGGAGGGGCAAGACCCATAGTGTTGATCCATGCAGGACTAACGACGAGTTGAACGGGACGAGCCAGAACTCGGGAAAGCAGACAGAGGCAGGACTGAGCAAGAGGTCGGTGAGAAGGTGCATGTGAAAATATGGACTATCCCACGTGACCAGGCACAGTCTCTTGACATCGAGAGGGCGGTGATTGAGGCTAACCTAGTGATTAAGGGGATGAGCCGACGAGTGTAAAACGGCGTAAAAGAAATGATGGAAAGTTTATGCGGCTGGCTTCTGCCCTTTTACACGCGGTGGAATCCACCACAGCGGAGACACAGGTAGAGGAGTGGGAGAGAGGCTGGGTCATCATGCTGCAGGTTTGTCAGAGACCCACAGAGCCCCGAGGGCACCGGTGTAGGCATGTACCAGTACCATTTGCACCGGTACCTTTCGCGAGAAGCTCCTGGGTGTGAGCACCGTAGGATTTGCAGGGAGAGCAGCAGGAAACCTCGTAGAAATAACAGAAAGAATCGGCTCAGTGTAGGCGTCATAAACATGCGGGGAGGTAGAAACAGAATAAAACAGGAGGAGATTGGAGACGAGCTGAAAATTTCAGTCTATGACGAAGCAAAAGCGCACCTTAGAGATGAGGAGGAAACAGCGCACATACCTGGCTGCTCCTGGATGGGAAGCAACCGGAGGGGAGGAGAACGCAAAGGCAGAGGTCTAGGCATGTTAATTAAAGGACGGGACTGGGAAAGAGAGAGGGAAAGCTCAAGAGAATACTTATGGCTGAAAGGTAGGGTGACAGGTCTGAACACTCTTACTGGGTTTGCGTACCTAAAACCGGAAATGACTTAAAAGAAAAAAATACAGAACACTTTACTTGTGCATCCAGGAAAATCAGAGAAATAGGCCTTAGTCGGGAAATACTTATCATAGGAGACATCAATGCCCACTTAAAAGAGTTGGACGGATTCACAGATACAACCGGAAAGCTGCTAGAATATTTATCTAATGCCCTAGACCTAGTGTTAGTTAATGCACGAGTAAAATGCGACGGGAAAATAACGTGGGGACGAAACAACGCACACTCAACAATAGACTACTGCCTCATGTCCTACAAACAGTATGCCAGGTTAGGAGGTATGGAAATTGATGAGGAAGATACAAAAAGTTTAGGGAGTGACCATAAAAGAATTAGGATTAAATTTGGCGCATCCGAAAGAACAACAAGCTCAGGAACACGGGGTTAAGCCAAAACTAAGTGAAACTCAAATACAAAAAGTATCCAAAAGTATTGTGAACACAGTATCGAAACAACCAGAAATAAAATGGACGTATGGTAATCTAATAGGAATATTTAGAAGAGAATTAGAGACGTATCGAATTAAACAAAGAAGAAAGCAAAGAGGAAGACACAAACCAAAAAGCTGGCGGGATATTGAGGTCAAAGCAGCCATATTGCGGCGCCAAGAGGCATCTAGGGAGCTTAGGTGGGCAAAGAAAAGGGAAGCCTTGCCAGCTGAGGTAGCATCGAAATGGGAGGACTTCCAAGAGCAGAAAAGGAGGCATCAGCTTTAATACAGACCAAAACCGGGAGTGCAGGAGTGCAGTGGGTGATGGAAATAAATTTTAAAAATATATATAGGAATGCGGCGAAAAGGTCTTCAGCGCACATTAAAACGAAAGGAAGAAAGACGGAGGGTTTGCTACACTTACTGACCATGCAGAAGGGGAAAAGAGTAGACGGGGAAGAGGCAGGGGAATATATTAGGCAGACAATCGAAGAGGCTTTTTCCCAGTTTGAGCAGAGGGGGACGGTGGATAGCACTGACGCCGGGAGTGTAGAGGAGGAGCAGAATTGTATAACAATGGAGACGACCGCAAGAGAATGGGACAAGGCAGAAAGTAAGGTTCCAGCGGGTACAGTGACAGGCCCCGGCGACATACGCATGCAACTCATAAAGACACTAGGAAAAAGAAGCAAAATGAAGTTACGGCACGTGATTAATCAAATAATTATGGGAGGAGAGGTACTCAATGATTGAAAACTAAGCAAAATTAGACTAATTTATAAAGGCAGAGGAAACAGACAACATTAAGTCATACCGCCCAATAACAATAACTTCAGCTCTATACAGATTAGCTGAAGAGATAGTAAAGTGGAGAATGGAGGAGAGGGCAGAAGATATGCAAATGGTGGGTGAGCTCCAAAACAAATTCCGAAGAGATAGTAGACTGAAAGATAACTTATTTGTGAACAGCACACAATGTATAGAAAAAGCAATGAAGAACCAAAATCCTTTATGGTTAGCGTATTGGACATCAAGGGAGCGTACGACAACGTGAGCCTGGAGAAACTCTGGGGTAAGCTGAGGGTGTTTAACTTAGATGCGAATTTGGCTCGGTTTCTTCAGGAGATGTACAGACAATAAGGCAGCTATAAGCAGAAACTACACAAGCCGCAGCAATAAAAAGAGGGCTCAGGCCGGGCTGTCCACTGTCATCTTTACTCTTCATGAGTGGAATAGAAAATAAATTAGAGAATAGCAACTTAGCTTTTGAAGCGAGTTACATGAAAGAAGGGAGAAATGTAGTACAGGTAATACCGGGACTGATGTATGCAGATGACATAGTACTCATGCAGATAACCAGGATACATTACAGGAACTAGCTTGAATATGTGGTGAGGAAGGGGACACCAGGGGCATGAGCTTTAGTAGCGACAAGTCTGGAGTAATGGTGTTTAACGACGAAAAGAGGGAACAACTGAGGATACGAGACATTGTAATATACCATGTAGGAAAATACAAATATCTTGGGAGTCTGACTGAATGAGGTAAGGATATATCTAGAGGAACATGAAGAGAATATAATTAGAAAATGTATCAGAAATGCATAAATTATGAAGCTTAAGGCACTATGGAACTATTATAAATATGAAGGGGACAGCGGTATATGGGAAGGAGTGATGGCACCAGAACTGTCTTTCGGCAATGGGGTACTGTGCGTGAAATCAGAGGTTCAACCGGGATTAGAAACTCGACAAAGAAGCGTAGGCAGATTGGCACTGGGACCACAGGGAAAGACACCAAATGAGGGAGCGCAGGGGAACATGGGATGGTCGTTTTTTGAGAGCAGGAAGGCAAATAGTAAGTTGAAATCTGAACAAAGGTTGATCGAAATGGATGACCAGCGGTGGGCTCGGCAGATACTGAAGGGCTTATACATAAAACTTTTATACACGAAATGGACAAACCGATCCTAAAAGCTTACATTCGAATGCCTACACTCTAGTGATTTGGTTGGTGAAAACTTTATTGTGGTAAAAACTTTATTGCACTCTAGTGATGGGACTGAGCAGATTACTTTAGTGGAAAAGGGAATGAAAGGAGGCAGAAAGGAAAATATGGGAGGAAATATAAAATGCGGGAAAATCAGCTTTAACGATGTACAGGTCACAAAAACAAAAGGAAGATGAGTTAGACCACTCACTGGGAAGTGCTTTGCTGTTTTAAGCGAGAACGGGAGTTTTGATAACGAGGACGTGTAGACACATTATGTGCAGCCTGCCATAACGAGAGCGAGACACTAGAGCACTTGGTTTTGAAGTGCACGGGGCGTCGGCCTGCCCTCCCTGAAGGGGTAAGGATTTGGCCGGGGCCCTGGGTTTTGCTGGCGACTATGGAAGGACGGAAGAGAAAAGGGTTACAGTCACAAAGAGGCAATTAGAACCCATTGGTGGAAATTATCTAGGGAAAATTGACAGATGCACAACTAACTAGCACAGCTGGGGACAGGCAGGCCAGAGGAAAATTGAGACTTCCTCCCGTGTGGGTGGCTCCGGCCCAAAGTCTCAACCTGTCTCCCTGTGGGTCCGGTGCTGGGGTAGCACCGACAAGGTTTGACCAGAGGAAAATGGGCGAATCCCTCGCCGGGGGGAAAAGGGAAAAAGCATTGCCTTTTAGTTTTTTTTTTTTTTTTTTTCGATTTCTTAAAGGTCATTTTGATGATATCCCACACTGCGTGGTGATCGTTAGGGGGAGAAGATTTGTCTCAGAAGGGCGGGAAAAATCGTATGCTTGTCTTTATAGACTTAGGCTAGGTGGCGCAAGCTACCGCCCGTTACAAAGGGTATAGCCATTAACATCCAACATCCATCCATCCAGTCTACATATCGTAAGCCAACACAACAAACAGCCGCCCCCCCCCCCCCAAAAAAAAAAAAAACAACATTAAAATCCACCCCCACACGCACGCACGCACAAGTACGGAGATGCGAAAGATTAAATTTAAAATCGCCTAAACATTTGCGCGCAAGAAAAAAAAAAACAAAAAAACAAACGCAGTCCCGGATTTAGAATTTAGCATTTAATTCATTCGACATGCTGGAAGCTTCTTCATTGCCAACCCAATGCAATAAAATGAAAAACGGAAAAAAGAAGGAAAAAGAAAAAAAAGAAAGGATAATCGAAACGGAGTGAGAACTTCCTTGGGAGATTTCCCTGGTGGCAGTGCGGGGTTTGAAGTCCGCCCTCCTGTTAAGCCCGAACACACCGGCTAATGGGGCGTTCTTCAACAAACGAAGCGGACTCTGACCCCGGCTACTATCAACCGAAAACCTCCGCTCCCCGATCATACGGGCCAGAGTTCATACGCTATCAAAAGAAAAACAAAAAAAAAAAGGTATTTTTACCCGAACAGCAACTCCACATTCAACAGATTCAAAACTCTGTGGTGGCGTCAGCAAGTCGTTCTAGACAAAATGGAACCGAATAAGAGAAAAAAAAAAAGAAGGACCAACCATATTTTTGTTTTGATGTATATGGGTGATTTCACCTCCTGCAATCAAAACAAGTCGGTTTTTCTTTTTTTTTTTTAATTTTTAGTCGGGAAGTTAGTATGTTGTAGGGAACTTTCTACCTAGAAGAATGGCGACGCGGGTTCGGAGAATTTTTGTTCTTGAAGCGGCCGCGGTGGAAATGAGCGTTCTTCCCGTCTGTCAAACGTTTTATGTTTTCCACTCACTCTCTCCCCCCCCCCCCCCCCCCCCCCGTAATTTTCGCCAGTACGTTATTTTTTTTATTTTTTTTCCTTTTAACTCTGTAATATGCTGCGTAGCCTACTCGCTGTGCCGGACCGGCTTCCAACTTCGTCTTCGACTCGGGTTGCTGCCACCGTCTTTGGTTGGCTGCAGCTAAAAAATTTCGTTCGTTTCGCGGCGTCTGTGCAGTTAGGCGGTTGCTCGTTATTGATTTCGGCTCCTCAATATTTTGAAACTCCCGTCCGAAATATTGAGGCCCCCAAAAATGAAGTCGCTACAATATACATTTGCAAAGTTTAATGTTGCTGACCGTGTACCTCCTGCAGTGCAGATTTCGCACGGTACAGAACTCGCTGTTCTCAGTAAAAACAAGCAGATATGACCACTCGCATCACCGGAGATGTCACGTACATGCAAGCCATGCATATAGATGTGGCAAGCTTCCAAAGGAACAAATCGACGTCACAATATTCCAGGAGTCGTCCCCCCAGCGAAAGACAGGACCTCCAGCGGTGGGTCCCCGCAGCCAAAGCGCGTCACGGACCGGAAACGAACAGCTTCCGCGACTGCGGCGCTCACTTCCGGATCCAACCGCGCAGCTCCGGAACCGGAACCCTACCTTCGTTCCGAGGGTAGCACACGAGGACACCGGTTTACGCAGTGGACGGGCGGAAGCAACGATGAAACCGTTTGCCGACATACCGCGTTCCATGCTGCCATTGTGAAGCACAGCTCATTCGTCCGATCGGGTAACGCTCCCATCTACGAGTTGTCGGCTGCTCAAAATGTTATGCTCACGCGCGCAGTACCCCTACTATTAGTATTAGCCGGACGAAAGTACTACTACTACTAAAATACTACCAGTACTCTCGACGAGAAGAGGAGCGCGTATGCATAGCTTTAACCGGCCTCCGTGTGTGCACTTCCGCCTCTTCGACTGCACACAGCCACAGTCCACGAGTAGTACCACTTCTCGTATGCGCGACTACTATTGTTATACCACTATAGTAGTATTGACAGTAGTAGCAGTAGGATGAGGAGATGTACCAGCAGTAATACTAGTAACACTAGCAGTAGAAGTAGTAGTCCCTATACAGAGCAGCAACTAAAAGAGCTGAACTGACATCCACATTAACAGCCAGCAAAGAACGTTCCCGCGATATTGCGGCCATCAATCGAGCAATGGGAAATACAGATTTGTAATACGTGTAAAGGGTTTGGACTGCAGAATTCTTCGAACAATGACGCGAGAATATATACACGATGCAGACGCAGCATCATCGACGGGCTTAATTCGAAATCTGATTCTATAGCCGCTGGCCTGCGAACGGAACGAAGCCCCGCTCGAGGTCATGCCACGAGAATGCGACGCGCCGTGGGCCCAAGCCGAAATCTGGACGGGACAGGATATCGGCAGGAAGCGCCGCGCCTGACACAACGTGACGCTGAGGTGGACGAAACGCGTGAAAAACGTTTCATGTGGTTGGGGGGGCCTTTAGGTGTTCTCAACTTGCCAGCGCGACAGCTTCGACGGCCTTGACAGGCAGCATCGATATATCCGATAAGTCGATAAAACGCAAACCGGCTGAATGCCAAAAAATGAGAAGCAGAAATCAATGACGCGCAACCGCCAAACCGCAAGACGCCGCGATACGAGCCAAAATCCATAGCCGCAAACAAAAGACGGCGACAGCAAAGCCGAGTCGAAGACGAAGCCGGAAGCCGATCCGGCACAGCAACAAAGCCGCGAGGGCGAGGACGTTACGTCAAAGGACAAACCAGAAGCAGAAATCAATAGTAAGTGCTAGGGATGTCGCGAATCCGCCGAGGTTCCAGCTAGAACAGGTTCGACTTTTTCGAACTTCTATCGCAAAGATGGAAAAAGGTTCGACTGCAATTCGACTTGGTGCGCACGCGCGACAATCGAAAACGAGCTGACGCCACCTGGTGGACGAAAAGCGCAACATTTGCTGGGTATATCGCTTCAGTGGTAGAGGCTAGTTAACTATTCCACATTAAAGTATACACGTTTGATTTCCGTAACCATCGGTCACCATAATGTACAATTTAAAATCAACTATTTCATCAGTTTCCCCCCCCCCTTCTTTCTCTCTAAAATTCGAAATTTGTAAAGAAGTCGAGCCACACTGTGCACAAGTCGAACTTCGTCGAATTTTCCTAAAAGGTCGAAGATTTGTCGAACCGGTCGAACCTTCCGGTTAGGCAAAAAGTTAGGAGCATCCTTCGTCTGCGCGGAAGTCGAAGACGAAAAAGTGCCGGCTCTATACAGTCACGCAGCCATGGCCTCACTCAAAGACAGACTGCGAACCGGAACCGCGGTTACGACCCCGCGTGTTCCAAAAACTAATAAGAGGAGATGAATGCTGGGGACAGCCATAGAACAAGCAGTGTAACGATTTTTTTTTTCTTTTTCTTTTTCCATTTCCGCCAACACGACACGGCCATCAGCGGAGTCGAGCAAACCCTCGTTTACAAGGCTGACAACTGCCAGCACAACCCACGGACATTCCCTGCGTCTTTCTCTTTTCCCCGAAGCTACCGTTACAACTGCAGAAAGGTTCGAGAGACGCCGGCGCTAGCGTAATGTTGGAAGGAAACCAGCAAGATTTTCATTATCACTGTGTTACTATTATTATTATCATTATTTCGTTCTTTTGTTCATTGTATATCTATGTTTTCATCGTGCATCGACAGAAAGGTCATTGAGTGTTCTTGAAGACGCAATAACCACGCAATTCTTCTTATTATTAAAACAATCATCATTTGAAGCGGTTTTTTTTTTTCAGTCTATGCTTCAATGCATGTTGTACTTTTTCATTTGTGTAATGCAAATAATATTCTTTTTATTTTACAATCTTTGTCAAGGGTGCAGGGAAGTACCACTGAAATGCCACTAAAATTCTAAAATGTGAATCTTATAAGTCATCCAGCAGTGCTTGGAAGATTTGTGTTAGTCCTTTTTCCTCCCCCCCCCCCCCCTTTTCACCAAAAATTATCTTCGTAAAAAAAAAAAAAAAAAAAAAAAAAACTTTTGTTTTGTTTTATTTTATTTGCCGAGAATACAGAGCAATAATACCTCAAACGATCATATTTGAAAACACGAATGTCCGCAACTTTATTACGATGAGATGGACGCTAATATGGCCACGATGGCGGATAGCCCTGCTCATTAATCAATCGGATTGTGCCGTGACCAGCAACTGGTAAGATTATATTTATGAGCCACGCCCCGAATTTCTTAGAGAGCAACTTTTATAAACCTACAAACCTGTTCTTAGTTATTTTTGCAAAAAAAAAAAAAATAATAATAATCGCTCGAGCATTTCTGTCTTAAACAGCGCTGTACACAACTTCAGACTAATAAAAATTAGACGTTAGATGTTTGAACTAAGTTTATAGTGCCGTTAGATTGCTAGCCTGGGGAGTCTTTAGCGTACACGCCGTAGTAATGGAGATACACGACCGAGCGCTGGAACGAAGCTCATCTACAGCCATCTTCAAAACAACTCTGTTACAAAAAAAAAAAAATAGTTATATATATAAATATAATTTCGCAGCTCGTCTCCTGATTGGATGAAATGGTCACGTGACCCGTCAGACTCGTACAGATCGAGCACCAGATCCAGACAACCAGATCGAGCTTTCGTTAGAAAATGCGCCAGCAGAGCAGAACGATTGCGACGACTACAATTGGAGAAAAACTACAATACTATCGTGTCGTGTGTATGCGTGTTTAGACAGTGCGAGGTTAACTGCGGCTTGAATGGGCGTCTGGTGTCGCTGCTGTAGACGAACAAATTCAGCCAGCGGCGGTACCAACGCCGCCGGCACGATGCTCATCCAGATCGAAATGGGCGAGGGGTGGTGATCGAACCCAGACTCCTCTGGGTTTTGCAGTGCGAGGTTTCGTTCTGGGTGCTCAGAGCTGCGGTTGCGATAACACAGTCGGTCACCGATTCCCCGGAAGAATAGATAACGCGAGCTTTCGTTTTGGCTGCTCAGAGCTGCGGTTGCGATAACACAGTCGGTCACCGATTCCCCGGAAGAATACATAAAATATCACATTTCTCGAGTTTACGTAACACAGTCGGTCACCGATTCCCTGGAAGAATCGGTGACCAACTGTGTTATCACAACCGCAGCAGGGAATCGGTGACCGACTGTGTTATCAGAAACCAGGCCTTTTCTCTGGTCACTGCCCCGGAAGATCGATGTTACGCGATAGCATTTGGGACCGTTTCCACTGGTTAGGGCGTCCGTAGAGTCCAGGGTTTCCGGTCTGCCTAAGCGCGGCTATAATTAAACGCCGAATCGAGCATTATTATACTTATCATAATTACACACCGATCGATGTTTGCTCGCAACATTTAGACATCGAGCCGAGCGACGAACGAACGCGATCTTGCGGCTTGGTGGCCTTACAAATTCTATCGAACTTATTACAATAGAAACGTGTATTTGCACATCGTTCCAACAACTCCGATAACAATACGATGATGCCCGACAGCGCCGTCAGGGTATCCTCTATGGTTATCGGAGCTATCCCAACGATCTACCAGAACTCCCTAATACTGAGCATCATATATAATATCGTCCTCCATGCTCCCCCCTCTCCCTCTCTCACTTTCCGTCTCGTCCTTTTCCTGAGCCAAACTTCAACAGCTGTCACACAAAAGCAGCGAGAAAACACGATCTCGAGCACGTATAGTTATAACACCAGAAAACGCACGCAAGCCTCACGCATACTCCTCAACCTTTCCCTAAAAAGAACAGCCCCTACACGCCTCTTTTCCAATCCCTTCCCTTTCCCCCCCACTTCCCTCCAACCTTGGTTCCACCATCCCACGACACCGGCCCACGCAAGAATCAAATCAATAAATCAATAGATGAGGGGAGAGAGATTCAAGCGAGCTACCCAGGTCCTAATTAAAGAGATGCAACACACTCACGACCCGTCACACACCCGCGCGCTCCCCAAAAATCCCCGTGACGCCGCCTTCCCTTTCCCCCGTTTCCTTCCTTACCGAGCTGGTACTTCATTGATTCAGGCAGGAGGCAGCAGCCCGCGTTCGGGAGGAGCAAACTGAGCGTCAAATGAGGTGCACCCCCCCCCCCCTTTTTTTTTCGTTCCCCTCCATTAAGGAACGATGAACTCCCAAATTACGGTGCTTCGAATTCCTCCCCCCCCCCCCTTCCCAATTCCAAACGCACCTCCCGTTTTCCCTACAACTAGCTGCCCCACTTTCTCCAAACTTTTTCCCGGCCGCGTGCCGTTCTTTCGTTTTTTTTTTCTACAGTCGCCTTTCCCTAAACTGCACTTCCCCATATCTCTTTACATGTCGCGTAACTTCCGCCTTTTTTTTTTCTCCTTAAATTCACTTTAATGCCGACGGTGCGCCCAGAGAAAATGAGATAGTCCTATCTTTAATATCCTTGCCACCTGTCATTGCCGGTCCCGCCCCTCACTTTCCATCATTTGTCAGCTCCTCTTATCTCCCCTGTATTCTCCCTACGCATTTTCTGTTTCCCGTCTCTAGTCGATCCTATCGTTGGAGTGCCTCCCGTGTTTATTTCGCCGGAGCAATTTCTCTTCCGCCATTTTATTACTTTACAACTCGAACGCGTTCTTAGAAAAAAAAAAAAGAAGATTCAGTTTCTTTTTTTTTTCTTCCTATTACCGCGAATTCTCTAACAGGTCCTCTCGCCAACCCTTGGGTCTTTCGCCTAATCCCACATCCCTTCCCGTTTTGTAGATGAACGTTCCTCGATATGCCCGATATGCCCACATCACGCGACGCGCCCATACATCACACTTCCTTTCTTCCCCAACCTCCCACTCCTAACCTAATTTATTTTCGCCGCGTCCTTCTGTTTCTCCTCAACTGCTGCTTCCCCCTCCCCGTTTCGTTTCACGTGACGTTTCCAATTACTCTATTTTTCCCCAGTACGTTCCCCATTTTCCCCATCTCTCCTCATTGGTTCCCTTCCCTTAGTTCCCTATGACCCTCATCACCGCTTGAACCAAGCAAACGCAACAGACCTTCTACAAAACCCCGTCAAGCAACACTGGCGGTCGCCGCCAGTGTTGCCAACACGTGCTGAGCCGAGTTCACGCAAAACACTGACGTATAGTCCTCGTGTCCAATACCTGCCCAAAGTGAGTGCAGACTTAAATAATCGGCGCTGCTGCAGCCACTAGGTGGCACCAACGCTCAGGGTCTATTTCCACCTTTCTTCCCCCACATTTCCTATTTTCCCCTATATCTCCCCCTCTCTCCTTACCGTCCTTCTTCCCTACATACTCCCCATCACCGCTTCACATCCATTAGGAAACACAATTGTATCATTTCTTTCCACGATATTCTCTCCGTTTGCTCCCTCTCCCCCTCTCGCCTCGTTCCTTCTCTTCCCTATATTCCCCATCGTCGCCTCACATCACTTGGCAAACAGTTTGCCGCGGGGATGTCGCGCGATCTCCCCAACAGGGAAGGGAAAATTTGCATGAAAATAGAAAGTACTGTCTGAAAGACAATAGGGAAATTAAAAGTCAAATGTAATTAATGCCCGTGGCAGATCACCACCTGTCAGACAGTTCATTCCCGCTCTAGTGCCGCGCACAGAAAGAAATCGATCAAGAATTGTAACTCGATGAAAATTAAACGAAACAGACTAAAATCCTTGACACTAGAAATCGCCCAATTCAAAACCACTTTTTTTTTTTTTTTTTTCGTCAGCTGGTAGAGCGTTTTATTGGAAATGTAGAGGTCGCTGGTTCGATATTAAAACCAGACGGGCTTTTTCGGGAGCGTACCAGTCACCTAGCTGTGTTTGTAGATTCGTGCCTGTCCTTTGTCCCCGTTGTACCCCCTTCTCCGGGGATTATTTTCGTCATTCTTGTCCACCTCGCTTGCACCTTTGCATTAGTTGCATTATCAACATAACCTTAAGATGTAGGCCGTTCACCCTTCTTGGTGTTGACTGATGCCAGCTGATGAAACCCGTTTGCTTTACTGATACCTAACCCCTGGTTTGCTCAGTTGGCAGAGCGCTCCACTGGAAGTGGAGATGGTCCCTGGTTCGATAACGGGACCAGGCGGAATTTTTCGGTTGCGCATCAGTCACCTAGCTGTGATTGGAGATTCGTGTTTGTCCTTTGTCCACCTTGTTCCCCTTCTCCAAGAATTATTTTCGTCAAGAGCAGGGCTTGCTCGTGACTGCTAAGTCTTAAAGAAATAAGAGCAGATAACGAAGTCACTTGGCAGTATAAATTAACCTATAGTTTGTTAGGGAAACATAATCTTTGATCATTCCAAAGCCTGCTTCTATCGTCTGCTGACGACAGAGGGACTTCCTCAATAAAATAACTTCACCAATTAGTTAATTGATACATCAAAGAGGCGGCATCTTAAGGGATCGTAGGCGCTTACTAATATCACGATCCCGGCCGTTCATTTGCCACTGCGGATCTGACTTCTCAGTTGGCAACAATGCTCGCCACCGCCTAGTATTCCTGTCTTTCTCTCTATTTCTTATATATATTTCTCTCACTCTCTTTCTGAGTCTTTATCTCTATACCACTTTTTTTTTTTCTTGTAGATCAATATCTTCTTTCGTATATTTCGATACCAATTCTTTTTATCTTTCTTTTTTCCCTTTCCTTGTGAATCTTTCTTTCACCTTCTCTATTTCTCTTTCCTCTCTGGCTTTTTCTCTCTTTCTCTAAAAAGAAAGAAAAAAAGAAAAGAAAAAAAAGGAAAAAAATAAAAGAAAAAACACCGAAACCATGTTGCCGACACTCGGCTTCCAAGTGCATACGCACCCTGCATGCTCGCGACACTGCCAGAGACTACAAACAGATCAGCTTCCAGGCTCGCAAAGAACGCAAAAAAAGGCCGCCGAACACTCTGCGAAATCGGGCAACCGTGACGAATAGGGGGTGGCATCGTTTCGCGTGCCTGCCGGGAGCGCTACATACGATGTGCCAGGACGACAAAAGCAACCAAAAAGTAAAAGAGAAGAACACCCCCGCGGTCCTTGCTTCGCTGTCGATGGTGGTACATCGATCAGGCTAATTAGGCGGAACCAAGCCAGCGGGGAGGGGAGAGACCCCGGCGGGCACCAGCAAGCAACACCACGTGTAGGGGTAACAAGGCCGCACCGCTGAATGTTTTAACGTCACACACGGCGGCCCAGTGCGGATCACACATTGCACACGAGTGCTGCGCCAGCGTTCATTGAGCGGGGCGTTTAATGAATTGAGAAAGACACATATCAAAGAATTGTACACCTGTCTCCTTTCAGGGCCCAGCGCAGGTCACATATTGTATACGAGTGGCACACGTTAGCGTCGGCCGATTACTCTCAGTAACAGGCATTGAGCTCAGAGTTCGTTCATACTTTAGGTAAGGCCAGCTGAACTAGAAAAAAAAAACATGCACACAAAGAAAAGGCCATACACACCGCTGGACTAACAACGGATTTTCTTGTTCCTCCTCTTCTACTACGAGCCCCCCTTGAGCGAAATATCCTGTTTTCCTCTCTTTCGTAGTAGAAGAGGAGGAAAAAGAAAATCAGTTGTTAGTCCAGCGGTGTGTATGGTCTTTTCTTTCTATGTATGTTTGTTTGTTTTTTCTAGTAGAGCTGGCCTTACCTGAAGAACGGTTACTCTTCGTTCGATCAGTCGGCAAAACGGCCCCACCTCATAGACGGGAGCCAGCGTAAGTTGGTCTGCTTCGTTTGCAGCGGTTGTCGTGACGTCAGAACGCGGAGCTCTGATTGGCTTTGATTGAAGGATAGTGGGTAGACCTCAAGGCAGCTTGCTCTGACCTTCAGTTTAGAGCCCAATCTGCTAGTGGGCGCCGCCATCTTGGTGCTTAGAGCAGAGCAGATCACAATTGCCGATCGTCAAAATTAAAAACAATGCGACTTCGTCAGCTTTAGATGCTGTAATGTTGTAACATTTCCGAAGGACGGAAAAGCGTTTTCTGCGATTTCAGATAAAGCTTAACTGGCCACCGCGATTTTAAGCACCAAGGTGGCTGGAGTGTCGTTACTCTAAAACTTGAGCCCAACTTCTTTAGTGGCTCTAGCCTCGCCTAGGCGCGGTGTCAGGAGTCGCGGCATAGCGACAGTTACAGAGCAGAGATCAAACAAGGAAAAACAAGGGAAGGAAGTTGACGGAAGTGACGTCAACGACGCGAGGACACGCCCTCTCCAAACACGAGCGCTTCGATCACGCACAGACGCGACGGGCGCCCATGCAAATTTCGTTCCGGAGCCTATTGTTGACAGGGACACGCCCCGAAACTCCGGGCCCGCGTCGCAAGACCGAACCCAAACAACGTTCGCCCATCTCCTTTCCCCGGGCGAGCGGGAACGCAGCGCACTCGGTGATCGAATTAAGCAAATGCAATTAAGCGCCCATTAATCTCATTGTACCCTCTTCAAAAGTTCGGGGCTTAAATTCAATTCGAAAGATGCGTTTCCCAAATCGCCGAGCGACGCGACGCTGCCGACGACCATGAGATTAGTCCACAGCCGCGTTTTGAGGAATGTTTCGTGTAAAACCGCGACACGGTTATACGTCACGTGATTGTGCGGACCCTACGATGACCTAATCAGACAAGACGGATAATCGATCGCTCGTAAACACGCTAAAAGTCAGGTTTGTTTTATGGCGGCTTAGATACGACAGAACGGCCTATCCCATACAAAAATGGTCTATGGTCGGCTATAGAAAATCCTTTGTATGGCCGGCTATAGAAAATTGGCCCAATTAGCTATAGCCGCTTCTATGGCTGTCTATAGCTTTTCCTATGGTCTACCCTATGGTTGTCTATAGCTTTTTCAATAGAAATTTGGCTATCGAATTTCGTATGGTTTAATCTATGGGTCTCTTTAGAAAAGATGCTATAGCCGCCTATGGCTTTTCTTTTGGTTCCTTTGGCCGTCTATAGCTTCTTGTAAGGTCTTCTATAGAGATCTCTATGGCTTACTTTATGGTTCGCTTTAGACACCGTGCTATAGCTGCCTATGGCTTTTCTTTTGGTTCCTTTGGCCGTCTATAGCTTCTTGTAAGGTCTTCTATAGAGATCTCTATGGCTTACTTTATGGTTCGCTTTAGACACCGTGCTATAGCTGCCTATGGCTTTTCTTTTGGTTCCTTTGGCCGTCTATAGCTTCTTGTAAGGTCTTCTATAGAGATCTCTATGGCTTACTTTATGGTTCGCTTTAGACACCGTGCTATAGCTGCCTATGGCTTTTCTTTTGGTTCCTTTGGCCGTCTATAGCTTCTTGTAAGGTCTTCTATAGAGATCTCTATGGCTTACTTTATGGTTCGCTTTAGACACCGTGCTATAGCTGCCGATGGCTTTTCCTGTGCTTTCTTTAGCCGCCTATTGCTCTTTGTATGGTTTGCTATAGCTCATTCTATAGTTCGTCCTATGGTTCCTTCTACCCATCGTGCTACGGCCGCCTATAGCTTCTTGCATGGTCTGCTATAGAGATCTCTATGGCTTACCTTATGGATCTTTTTAGACACCGTGCTATAGCTGCTTATGGCTTTTCCTATAGTTTTTTTAGCCGCCTATGGCTCTTTGCATGGTCCGCTATAGCTCATTCTATAGCTCGTCTTATGAGTCTCTTTGCCATCGTGCCAAAGCTGCCTGTAGTTTTTCTTTTTACCGCAATCGTATGAAATGTGAAACAAATCATTTGTTGTCACTGGACATCTTTAAAAAAAAACCTTGTGAGACGTGCCGAACTTCATAGCCCCATTTAAAACAAACAGCTAACATTTCAACAAAACAACAACAAAAAACAAATGCACTCACTCAGGTGTTTGCAAAAGCACAGGTAAACAGACACAAGGTATTGTTTTCAAATCTCCTAGAAGTTTATTACACACAGCCCATTCTGTAGACAAGCACACATTAAGCAATCTCTACTATGTGAAGAGGTACTACTGAGCTGTTATACAACTGAGAATATTGCAAAGCAAACAAGAACCAAAGGCAATTCCTGGGTAGTGTCTAGTCCCCCGGCAGCCGGCCGAATTCTCCCCCCCCCCCCCTTCCCCCCGAAATTCTAATGCCAGTCGCCACTCATTGGCGCTGCAATCAGTTTATCAAAAGACGTTTCATCGAGATCGTTTCATCAACACGTGACGTTTATAAACAACTCAAAATATGTCTTTTTTTTTAATAATTTGCCAAGAAGTGGCGTGAACAGGTGGGCTGAGTCGGTGAGCACGCGCTTCAGGAATACAGGCGCGACGAAATGTCCCTGCAGCGTGCAATTCGCGTAACGAGTGCCGACTAAACGTGTGTCCATGAAACGTCTTTCCACGCAAAGGTGTCCATGAAACGTCTTTTCACAAAACGCTGGGAGAATAAGAATGTCAGTATTCTAACTACAATTTTCACATGATTTCAGAGAGCTAATGGCAGGCGACTGCGTTAGAATTACGGGGAAATTATTCTCCCAGCTGTCAGAAGATAGGCACTGCCAGGAGATAGACACTACAGAACGGTCAATTGTCGCCAAGTAGGTTGCAGCGCACTTACGTTCAAAATACCGGACTTGAAAGATGTAATCCGAAATATACGTCGACACGGGCACTGCAGACCAACCACTCAAACACAAAACCGAGAAGGAAGGGATCCATGAAGATTCACCACGATGTAGCACAAGCTGTCATTTGCCGAACCGAACACTGAAAGCATCACAAGAATGTCTTGGGCTTCCTTGAAGAAATCGCTTGTTGCCGACATACGGGTAGGACTTTTCGATCGGGATACCTTTTACCATAGAAGCGAAATCCACAGCAGCCCCGCGGGCCGCACGACACGCGAAACTAGGTCCGCAAGCAGCCTCATTCCGGGATTGGCAGTGGCTAATGCGTCATCCGTCAAACCACGTGATCACGCTCCTTTCGTTACATGCGCACAGAGAGCGGAGTGAAGCGATAAAAAGTCTACGGTTGATTGGTCCGCCGAGTCCGCACCTTCTACAATGCTTTTAGCTTAGGGAAAAAGAGAAAACAGAAAAATTGAAAAGCGGGGCTTCTTCAAGGCCAAAACGGGGGTGCGATCACAAAGACTAATCTTCAGGGGCATACCAACAATGAACACAGCGAGAGAATGTGTCACTTATATCCTGTTGACAGTTCGAGCCAAGGTTGATAGTGCAGTGGATGCTATGTGTGGCCTTGGGCTTAAGGCAGGTGCCGTGTCCAGCGTTATCACCAGCTTCGAGACAGTTGTCACGGGACCCTAACCCGAGACGTGATTGGCCTCAAACACGCATAGCGCCTACTCTGCTGTCACTACCGAGTGAACAGGACAGCTCCATGAAGGCCCCCCAGCTTTTGGACTTTTTTCTAAAGCTGCACTTCCCAGAAGTGACCCAAAACGAGGGAGGTTTGAAGATATCATATTTTACGCCTTGTAGCCCACATTATAATTTAAAATGAATAATTAATGGCGAATACTTTTCTTTTGCGCAGGATGTCCACAAGCAAACAAATAAATAAATAAATAAATATATATATATATATATATATATATATGTCTTTTTTTTTTACCAAGCACTTTTGAATTATGTGTACACTGTTAGGTTCGCATTTTTAAACTTAAATTTTGGGAATCTTTGCATCGTTGTGGCATCTATGATTGCGTGGTTTAAGAAATTTGTGTAATACGTTTTTCATCCGTGAGTTCAGTCTATATCACTGCCATCAATTACAATCTCTGAGCACCATGATGACACGTGGTGGGGATGTGTGCTCCAAGAAGCTCTAACGACTTTAATGTCTCATAATTTAAAGAAAAAGAAGAGAAATTAGCCACAGCGCTTGCTGATTTGTTGAATTCGCAGAACAGAGAGATAATAGGACGCACCTAGGGTAGCGCGTGCCTAATGATATTAATTTTTTTTCGGCTGTTATTTGTGTATATTTCGCCGTTCTCGACATGGGCGTTGACGGAGATTGCACCGCTGCTCACGCCCCTGCCGGGGTAAGCTTTTTTGTTGTCACGACACTCTATCCCGCTATAGACGCGTCGATTTAACGCTCATGAAGTCTCGAGAGAACTGTCAATTGTTTAGTCAGAGCAACGACGCAGCAATCGCGAAGTGAGAGACGACTGCGCCTCACTCTGATAAAATGTGAGCGTGGGACTCTCGAGCAGCGTTAACTTGCTGATGATGCAGGGCGCTGCTTTGTCGTTGAGAATCTTTGTCCTGCGAACGCCGGCGAAAACGTTCCAGTGCTCGGCGTACCCTAGGCAGCAGCGCCTGTCAGCGACCGCCCGGAGCCTACTGGCAGTCTGCGAGCGCCGACGATTTATCGTCGCGACTTCAATGGGAGCATTTTATGAACTCCTGCGGCGAACATGAAACACCGCGAACATGAACTTCCGCGAACATAACCCCCGCGACGGCGAACCGCCGGGGCTCGCAGACGGAGGGTTCCGATGCTGTGCGAACGGTTGTTGGAGGACACTGCGTAGGGTATACGCCGGGCGCTGGAACGGCTTCGAAGCCATTCGATGGGCAAAGGATTCGCGACGACCAAGTAGTGTCTTGCATCTTCAGTAAGCTAACAGGGCTCGAGAGTCCCAAGCTTACATTTCCACAGAGCGAGCGCGGCCGGCCAGATCGAGGCGCAGTCAGCACTCGCGTCGCGATTGCTACGTCGTTGCTCTACCTACACCGATGACATGTGCACCGGCATTCGAAACCGCCCTCTCGAGACTTTATACGAGTCCAATGGACGGCTTTATAGCGCGATAAACCGTCGTGGCAAGAGTAAAGCTCACCTCTGTAGTGGCGTAAGCAGCGTTCTTGACGCCGCGTCGAGAACGACGAAATATACACAAAAAACATTAAATATATTTAACACAGCAGGCAGAAAGAAATAAAAACATGGCAGGGATATGGACAAAGTAGAAGGCGCGCTATGAAATACATATACTTACAAAATACACTGGAAACGACAGATAATTAGAGCTAAAAAACGGAAGATTGAGATGACGTCAACGCCGAAATAAGGCAATGTGCAGGGAAAGCAGCCGGCAAAACTGCAATAGTCCTATAGGCAGCTAAGGAAGCTTTTCTGATCGCGGGCGTATAGCCGCGGCGACGTACGCCCCGTTAATTTGGCTGAAAAAAATTCTCGCCCCGATCGAGCGCATGAATGACTCTCTTCCACTTTCGTACATCTGCAGTAAAAATAAAAAAAAAAGGGTCGCGGACCTATAGTTTAAGCAAACCATTGAGCCGACTAAAAAAATTGGATGGTCGCGAGTCTATAGCCCGGGAAACATACATCCCTCTATAGCCGGCTAAAGCACATTGTAAGGTCGGAGGCTATAGCTTTGGTGACATAGAACACTATTGAGACGGCTAAAGAAAATTCAATGGTCGCGATTCTATAGATTTAGGGACATACACCACTCTATAGTCGGCTAAAGCACGTTGAATGGTCGGAGGCCTATAGCTTAGGTGACATAAAACACTATAGAGACGGCTAAAGAAAGTTCGATGGTCGCGAGTCTATAGGTTTAGGGACATACACCACTCTATAGCCGGCTAAAGAACTTTGAAAGGTCAGAGGCCTATAGCTTCGGTGACATAAAATGCTATAGAGTCGGCTAAAAAAAATTCAATGGTTGCGATTCTATAGATTTAGGGACATACACCACTCTATAGCCGGCCAAAGCATATTCAATAGTCGCGAATCTATAGCACCAAGGACATACATATGTCTATAGCTTGCTAAAGAATATTGAATAGTCGCGAGTCTATAGCTGCGTAGTCATAAATTATTCTATAGCCAGGTATAGAAATCGGAATGGCCGAGATTCTAAAGCTTTGAAGACATACACTTTTCTATAGGTGGCTATAGCGTGTTTTATGGTTTCTTATGGCTGACCATAGAGGGCCATAGAAGGTGATAGCTCACCATAGGATTTTCCATAGACGTCCATAGACCATTTTTGTATGGGATAGACGCCATGCACGGTTTTCGACGAGCATGGCTCTTCTGTCGGAGGAAGTGACGTCATTCACCCACTAAGATTTAGGGGAGAAAATTCGATGGACCTTGGGAATGGCCTTCAGCCCTCAGCGAAACCTACCAAACTTTAGCGGGTGTTTTAAAACGACCGAATCGGCCGAAACACGTCACTTCCTGCCGGTATACCACGAGTGCAAGGAAAGAAACTGAAAAAACGGTTGTCTGCAAAGAGAGCTCCAATCTAAAACCTCGACGTAGCGAACTATAGGCACAAAAAAATATGTCTGCGAA
Source organism: Ixodes scapularis (assembly GCF_016920785.2). Taxonomy (NCBI): domain Eukaryota; kingdom Metazoa; phylum Arthropoda; class Arachnida; order Ixodida; family Ixodidae; genus Ixodes; species Ixodes scapularis. The sequence continues at coordinate 76,911,915 of NW_024609839.1, forward strand.
TTGTCCGTTCACGTGGTGACAACAGGCCAGTGGAACATGGTCCCATTAAACAGACAAACACGGATTTTCTGTCGCCATCAGACACGGCAACAACAATGTTGTAAGTCCTCGTAAACAACCACTTATTAAAAAAAAAAAAAAAAGAATCATTCAATCTTTATTTGGTCACAGATGTCACACATATAAAAATATAAATCCCTACATAAGCCAATGCGGCTTTTGCGTACGGTCGCGACAGAGTGTCGTCATATTTCGATGATGTCGAAACCCGCCTATATATTTCATCACACCCAGAATAACATACAAGTTTGATAGGCAAATTTACTTCTTTGTTCAAGTTACGGGGTTCTTACTAAAAATTGTCATTCCTAATTGAGTTAAAAGACCAAGCTTTCGTCATTTAATTATGTCCATCAACGGCATTTTGGATGTAAAAAGTTTTACGGCAATGTAAATCATCCAGCGGGTGAGAAGCATCCGTTCTTAAATAAACAAAATGCAGCCGTTCGGTAATGTTCTTCCGGAGCATCCATTTGTCCGCTCCTGAGGCATATTAAATTTGAATCTAGAACATATCTCTACTGACTGTGCCCTCGAACGATCTAAAGTTCACATAGAGGCGGTAAGTAAAAGAGGGATCCAACATAAAAATTAAACCTCGAGTGACACACAACTACCCAAAATCCCCTTTACTGAATCGCAAATTATATATATAAAAAAAAAAAGTATATACCAGGACTTATGACGCACGTAGCTTGTCAGGGAATATTTCTCTACTTTTATGTCGTATTTCTACTTTCTAGTAGTTCTATTTCGAAACTTTTTACAGGACACGACGCGCGCGACAAAATTCTTTGAGGCAGTGACTTAATTCCTCCTAAACACGCGGCAGCGCTGCGGTGAAGCGACATACGCAGGAGTATACCAACCGCGGATGTCGCATCTACGCAGTACACTAGAGCGCGCCGAGAGGCACGACCAACGAAAGCAACTAGCCCACCCAAACAGTCCTCACACAATTATTATCATTTTTAATTGGCCGTTCTACTTATGTCTTTAAATTCCTCTAATACACGAAATGCATTATATAAGGATGTGGTGAGGAAGTCGGTGAATCACGTGACATTTATTTTCCCGTTAAATTTAACGGGGAAACCGAAAGGTTGTATAGTTGACGTGACGTTAGATCACGTGACATCGCTTTGCCCCGCTAAATTTAGTGGAGAAACTGGATCGCTGTCTAGGTCACAAGCCGCGAACTTTCCCGGAAAATTTAGCGGGTAACTGAATTGGTGTAGAGGCCCCTTTCGTATATTTCTCGCTAAATTTATCGGGGAAATCACGTGACGCCCCTTTCCCCGCTAAATTTAGCGGAAAATACACAAACGGACGGACGGATGGAGAAAAGTTTAAGGGTTGGGAGGCAGCGTTAAAAAGCGTTTCATGCTTTAAAAAAAGCATCGCGAAACTTCCGAGTGCTTCGTGAATTCGATACGAACGGATCGATCCGGTAGCGTAGCGGGGCCCGAGGAATTAAAGAGTCACAGCCGACGTTTCCTGCGCTCCGATAACGCTACACAATATAACGATGCGATGTGTGTTCATAAATTATATACCTCGGAGTATATAGAAAGGGAACGACGCGACAGTGAGGACACCGATCCCCCGTCGGCTCTGGTGCAACGCCGCACTCGATGCCACGATCGCATGCACTCTGAGCGCGTCCTCTCCTTCACCCAGACACCGCTTGCTTCCGCCGATGTCGTCCACGATTGACGCAACAGACAGGGTAACTTGAAACGCGAGTTTCGTGATTCCTTCGGGAAAAAAACGCGGATGCCGGGCCTGCCACGCCCGGTCCACAGCGCGCGCGGCCGACGTGCTGGCCCAGAAAGCTCGCGCGTGACCACACAGCGCTTATTTTGCCTTTCAAGAGGACTCCGATGACGTTGAACGCGGGAGAGGACTGGATTACTTTTATCTAGATGCGTTTAGGAGAAAATATTAGCGCTACACATCGTTCACGAGCCTCCCGTCGTCGTCTTCCACGGCAGCGAATGCACTGATGACTACGGTCGGAGGGTTTGTTTGCCACACAACGTTAGTTCCCGAGTTGGCCGCTAGGGAGCGCCACTCCTCGATCTCCCCCTAAGTGACGTTTCGGTGCTTCTCTGCGTATACACGTATAAAAAGGCGTCGCGAGCGATAGGGACCCAACAGGACCACCCATGCGACCACCCACGGGACCACCGACGTCCACGCCTGTTCCGAAGCGGACCGGAATGCGAGGGACCCTTTCCCTCGAGATTATTACAGCGACCCTATGACAACAACCGATGTCCCCAAACCGGACACGCCACGTACGAAAACCCCCCGGCGGCTGATCAACACGCCGGTCGCCTCAGAACCCCAAGGTCGAGGTTTCGATCCGGAGCGACGCCACTCTACACGATAGCGTGCTCCCGCGTCGCAATTAGGGTCGATCGATATGGGATAAGGTCCGTCCCCTCTCTCCCACGCGAAGGCGCTACCAAAAACACACCGAATAAGTAACCCGACAATTCGTTAACCTCCAGTCGCCTCATTAGATCGCCCCAAAAACCCAACTCTATTAAAACTGTAAACAACAAACAAAAAAACAAAACAAAAATCGACGGAGAAGAGCCCAATAGAACACGTCCCGTTTTTCGGCATAGTATCCAATGCACTGTTTTCGTTCTTCCCCGCACATTGAGCGTGTCCAAAAACGCTCAAAATTGTTCGTTTCTATCGAACTTTATCGGTCTGCGAGAGAACATCGCGGTACGCGAAACCGTTAGCTCCCGCCACCCATCTCCGTGTATTCGTGGGCAGTCACCCCGTATAAAAAATATCCGAAAATCACTCCTAACTTTTCAATCAGATAATGACAAGCCTCTGAAACTTTGGCATTTGGTTCACTCTGCTTGCGCTATGCATAGTTTATGCAATAATAAAAGCACAACACCTTTCTTTTTTCTTTCTTTTTGAGCGGACAGGGTTGAGGGGCACCTTATGTAAAATGGTAAGTGTGCACAGTCAGATGTAAAGATGGAATATGCGCTGACCGTTGACATGGTTTCCAAAAGAACACATGTGTTGTTGTTGTTGTTGTTTTTTTTAACACGATGGCACACTTCCCGTAGATATATAGCAGCAAACAACATTTGTACCATCATGGTGGCGTACGGTATAGTACTCATGCATGCTAACCTCGTTGTCATGCAATGAGGAATTATGGAACATGTTCTGGAATTCAGTGGTATGGAACATATGTTATGTAACAGCAAGGTTAACATGCATGTTTCGCCGTACTTAAAATATATTTTTAAAGCTTTGTGGGCGAAGCTTTGCAGAGACTTCATCATCGTAGGGATTGTCGTCGCCGCGCGCGCGAAGAATGGAAGAACTTTTTTTTTTTTCTCCCCTCTTGGCCCGAGGAGAGGAAAGTCGGGACTTCCCGTCGGCCGTGCTGGGCGTAGAGAGCGAAAAGGGCAGCCCTGGCGTCCCGCCAGGAAGGGAGAATCTTCCTGTCGTCCGCTTGGAACAGTTGTTTCCAAACATTCCTCGCTTTATGCGAAATTCCACTTGGGCAGTAACCAGTTGCATGGGCGTAAAGTGGGATGGATCCAGAAACTTCCACCGCGCTTGCCCACTTCCTTCACGCGTTGCGCAAACGGCTATTGCTTTCGTTTCTTCGCACATTTCTGCTTTTCTCAGCCAAGGGTGGCGCTGTGGCATCCGCGCTCGTTGGATTTATAGCCTTTGGCTGTAGGTGGCGCAAGCCGCCGCCCAATTTAAAAGGTTCAGTCGTATCCATCCATCCATCGAGATGACGTGCTTTATGGGCCGCGTTTGCAACACGAGCTGCGAAGAGATGACGAAAGTGCCGGTCGATTGATTGCAAGCGTCTCGGCCTCACCGCCTGCTTTCCTCATCGCCCCACAAAAACGCGACGCATGTACACCTGCAACCGTCTGCCCAGCAGGCGTCCGCCATTAAATTGCGAACGCTGTCCAAGTTTGACGTTGCTCTCTCTCTGCTAACTCCAGACTCTCTGCTTAGCATCTGCGACACGCGACCATTTCTTGTCTCTCTACGCGTGCCGACGAAGCGTTAAAAAAAAAATTAAAAAAAAAATGAAACATTTGAAGTAAAAAGGACGAACAGAGCAGTTCCCACCTTCACCAAGCTATTAAAACGCTGTAACGATTTAATTTCGACTTTTTTCTTCTCGTTTTACTTCAGCATCTCGTACAAACCTGGTCGAGCATTTGGAAGCACAACTGCAATCTATCCGATTATATATCCGATTTCGCTCGCCAGGAGCGCTACTCAAAACTTGAGATCCACGCGACTCTACATCAGTTCCTCAACGTGCGTTCCCTTTTGAGTCAGCTTCTAGCGGTGTTTGTTGGGGCTGGAGGAAAGGAATTCGAGGCTTGCGTCAGCGTCAACCGACGCAAGCATGCGGGGCCATGGGTTCCGCGCCCTTGCATCTTCGTCTGCTGGGCTCACTCGGAAGTTAGTCTAACGGACGCGGCGCGAGACGATTGTCTCTCTCTCTCTCTTTCTGTCTCCCCTTTCACCTACAACGCTTACAACAACAACAACTCCTGGAGGACAGAAAAACTGTCTGAAACCGCAGCGGGAAAAGTATCGGGACGACTCTGACGTCACGACGCAGTGGTGGCGCTGCTGTCGGCCCGGCGCAAACGCAGACGCGTCGTGTCACGCGAACCCCAGGTTTCATGCCGCGGGCACTGAACGGGCGCAGAGATAACAGCCCCGCTGCAGTTAGATAACACTCGGCGGTAAACCGTCGCGGCCCGTAGCGTGCACGATGTCACGCCCCCGCGTAACATCGGCTATTCCGTGGGCGCGACACGCATGGCCGGACCGACAATGGACCAGCGAAGCGGAAAAGAAAGTCGGAGGTGGCTGTGCAAATAGGCGTCAAACATGAGCGGGAGCGAGCTTCAAGACCCATGGGTCGGATCGAAGCTACGCTCTGAGAAACCGAGGGAGAGAAGGGGAGAAGAGGCAGGGCGCCGGGACGACGGAACGCCGACGCTGAGCGCAGCGAACGTACAGCGTAGCGCAGAACGTGGGCCTGTGATGGGCCGGCGAGCGGGAATCCGATATCTGCGCGACCAATCAGTAGCGGTGTCCGCTGCGCTGCGCCGCGTTTGCTGTACGCTCGAGGTCGGACTATAACGCAGCCTTTAGGGGTTCCATGCGAAGCTATAGCTTACTGCGTCTCAACTGTACACTTCGAATGCGATAACCAAACGCCGGACGCTCGCATTATACACGCTCCAACGGGTTCGACGAGTGCGGCGGAAACAAAGGCTGCATTTGTTTCCACTGCACTCGTCGAACGCGTGCGCCACCGTAAGCGTCGCTGTGGACGGCATTCGCGACTTACTTCGACTAACTTTCATCAACGGGGAAAAATAACAATGCCAAACTGTCTACTTTGACGGTGTCGGTTTAAGAGAGCGAAGACTACGACCTTCCATCGTGATTTTTACACCCACCACCAAATTGGTCGTTCGCAGCCGATAATAAGTAGCCAGGATTACAACTCGTGACGTCACGGTGAGGCAAATATTGGTCGTGACGTCACGAACAGAAACCCTTTCCGTTTTCTTGTTTTTTTTTTTTTTTTTTTTTTTTTTTTCTGTTTTAACGCGACAGCGAGTTTTTGCCAGCCGTCAAAAATGCGAATTTATCTTCCCCTTGTCGATTTGAAGCGGGTCCCACGGAGCGGAAATTTGCGTACCTCGCGGATTTTGGAAAGCGCTCCGGATCTACGAGTGGAATTCACCATAAGAGGCGAGGGTTCCGACAACAAATCCTCGTTTTAAACGATCTTGTAGTTTTGGCACCGAGGGTTGGTCATCGGTGTTTTTCAGTTAAAGCCGAAAATTGTACGGTCTGTAAATAATAAAAAAAAAAGATTGAAGAAAGAAGAGCAAACAAGAAAAAGGGAGAGGGGAGGAAAGGGGGGGGGGGGGGGGGGGCTTACAAGCAGACGGCTATGGCAGTTCGCCAGCCGACGGCATCGCAGAGAAACATGTTCTCCGCAACGCGCGCCCCAAAGAACGCTCAACCAAACGTAGCAAAAAAGGAAAAAAACCGCAGTCTCCAATTCGAGCGGATGTTTTCGAGCACGGGTCAACAGCGCTCAGCTGTTGCATGCGTTGCGGCGCTCGAGGGTAATAGAGGAAAGAAAGGGAGAGTAGAGCCGGAAGCTCGACGAATGATGCCGGCACTGCAGGTGCCGGATCCCACGATTGCGTCTCCGGGGCAACCCGCACCTCAGCCCTATACTCCACCCTCGCCCACGCCTCGTGAACGTGATGAAGGCAAAGTTTGCGAGCGCCATTTCCCCGAGCGCTAGGCGCACCTTCGATGCCGCCACAAGCTTAGTCCGCAGAAGGCAGGCGTCAGTGCACGCGCAGAGCTCCAGCGAGGTTGTTGCACGTGCAGAAAGACTAAAGGCCCGCACACACAGTACCGTTGGCTCGCGTTATGAGAGCTTACGTACGCTTGCGTCGGGAGCACGTAGACCATTCGCTAAATCCCCCAAGCGCCCCAGCCCGCACTCCAGGAATCATGGGAACGATTGTTCTTCACCACCCTAGTGATCGGTAATTTCGACCGCCTCCGTCGTTACAAAGTTTTCGGTGTAATTCGCATAACGCTCAGGGACCTGTCATATGACTTTTAAAATTTCTCGTCAATGTCAGCGTTTTCGATACTGTGCATGCTGTCCACCCTTCAACCTGGCTGAGCTGCTGAAATTTCTCACATTATTATCATTCTCTTAAAGCTTCAAAGACGCTGATATTAAGTTAGAAACGCTACAAATGCTACAAACAGCCCCGCGGACTCCGAGCTAGATCCTGGTTTTTGTTGCGATGAACTCTCGGCGTTTTAAGCAGTTTCTACTAAATCAACAATCACGAGAATGATAACATTGTAAGGGGTTTCTGCAGCTCAGCCAGGTTGAAAGGTGGATCGCTACACATGTGCGACGAAACTGTCCAATCCGACGTCCGATCGCTCGCCGCAGACGATTATCTGAGACACAAGCTTCCGACCGAGCTTGCGACGCGTCGTTCCGACGGTTCGATCGGCTCTGCCCAATTCCGTGGCCAATGCGGAAAACGACGAAAACAGACAGAAAAACGACGAAAACCCGCAGTCAACTGGAAACCGCCGACGAAGTGCGGGCGTGTTGCTTAGACGCTGATGCTTCGTCGTCCAGCCTAGTTTTGTGCCTCAACTGCGGCAATGACAGCTTTATGAACGCGTTGAAGCGGGCAGATCTCTGGCGCGGTGTTGCAGCAAGTGTCCGTCAAGGACGAAGCACGGACGTAATCACGTCGCTTTATTCGGAGGGCACGGCATCCCCGATAAAAAAAAAAGGGGGGGGAGGGGGAATAATGACTGAAAAAAAAAATAGTGGGTAGATTTTGGGACAGTGCTGGGCAATATCGCGATACAAATGTATCGCGATAATATCTTAGAGGTACTTTCGAGCATCTGTATCTCTGTATCGAGGTATATTTGAAAAAAAAAAAATGTACTAGTATCTCAGCAGTGAAATACATTTACAATGTATCGCTTGTGTCGCGATACCAGCTTTGCCAGACTTGGGTATCTCGCTACATTTGTTACCCTTTTTAAGATAGATATAAAAGATACAAATATCTGTTTGGTGCAAGTTGCTTCGGTCTCAGTCACCAACATAAAAAAAAAAATATCTTTGGTTTAAAGAAAATTACTTGCAAGAATGAGAAGATCAGCTCCTCGCACAAAGCCCTCCAATCTTTCCAATTTAGCAGAGCAAACGCTGTAAAAGAGTTGAGTGGATAAAAAGTACGGCCCTGTTGTGCAATCTCCCCACACAATGGGTGATTCAGAAGCACATGATATAAGACGACAGTTTGAGATGCGCCCTGGCGGCAAAACAGGGTTCATTTCGGGCAGACGCCTTTTGTCGAGCATCGTTTACGCAGTCTTTACCGTTCTGTAGCTATTAAATTAAACGGGCGTGACATTTCTTTTTTATTAATATTTTTAGACGCCTCAACGATAAATAAGTGAAAGGGCAGTGAATAAAATGGCACAAGAAGGGGAGCACAAGCATAAATTACCACTCGAATTCGCCCCGAACTACACCCTCCCCACGTAGCACTGTTCGGGAACAAATGTAAAGTATCTGCATCTGTACTCCGGGATACTTTTTCGCAGTTTTTTTTGCAGAAGTATCTCGGGGATATCCCGTCGCATAAAAAACAAGTGCGTCTCAGTATCTGTATTTGGGCCTTAAAAAAAGAACAAAGGTATCTCACAATTTGTATTCCCGAATACGTTTTGGAGTACCTGTGCCCAGCACTGCCTCGGGATATCCATCGAGGTCTACCTACCATCTTTTAATCAAAGCGAATCAGAACTCAGTGTCGTTACGGCCTCATCGCAACCCCTGCGCACAAAGCAGACAACTTGTTCTCCGCAACCCCCCCCCCCCCCCCCTCACCCTCTCGTTCTCTCTCCCTAAATAACGCACACCCGACACACTTTTTTTGCTGTTGGGGTTAGGATGGGTGCGCCAACCTCTCTGCTCCAACCGTTCGGGTGATTCCTCTCGAAAAGTATGGTATCCGATAGAGGAAAAGGAGTCGAGATAAGAGAGTGCGATGTGATACGAAGCGACACGAAGCGCGGGAACCGAATCAATAATGGACTACGCCGGCGACAATTCGATAGACTCGAGAACCGCTGGACACGTTCCTTGCTTCGAGCGAAGCAAAAAAAGAAAGAAAAAGAACATCTGGGACGGGAGCCAAAACACGGCGTACTTTATATCGATGCGAGAAGTGCCTCGTTGTGTGTAAAGCAAAGGACAAGCATGCAAGCATGCTTGGACCTATGCTTAAGCGTAGGTACAAGCGCGCCTACGCTTAAGCGGGCAGGATTGTATGATTTCTTTTTTGTAATTAAATAAATTTATTTTAGCTTATTCGTTCTACATCCAAACCTTCAGACATCGAAATCTAAACCATTGTCTCATCCTTCGGATCATGACGCTTCTTAACCAGCTCGCCTGTATAACTATTCTTCTTGCACTTTTCGTTGCTTTTGTTCGCGCAATATTTTCGCGTAATATGGGACACATAAGGCTTTCGCCTTAATATCGAGTTATATCGACCAATATCAAGAAATATATCGATCGTAAAAAATATTCTGCACAAGGTTACACATATGTGAGGGGCCTCTCGTTCGACCGGAAGTTGGCGGGGACGTAAATTGCCCACAGCGCCTCCTTCCGACCGCTTTCGACAAAAAGGGTCTATACACCTTCCCCGGCGAAAACTGCCGAGTCAGCAGGCTGTAAACTAACGTGCAGCTTCAAATATCTTGCAGAAGAGAGTCAACTGCGCATGTCCAAAACGCGTTTCACAGCCCAGCAGACAATCATCCCACCTGCAAAAATTGCCTTCTCCGCGTCGCCATTTTTCTACGAAAATTGGTTTTGCCCAATATGGTCTTTAGGCTACAGACTGCGGGAACGGTCAAAAATGTTCACGACGTTCTATGGGTGCGCGTTTGCGCGAAAAATGATTTCCATTAACACGACAACCAAACAGAAGCGTACCCTTAGCGCGCTTATAACAGAACTCGGAAAGCCTATTAAGCAGCCACTCCGAGCTCGTAATATCCAGACAGGGTCGTCGCTCATCATTACAACGTCCACGAAGTTCACGCGATAACGAAGTTGGATTAAGAGCTCTACCGCGGGGGAAGTCGACTCAAAGAAGAACGCCACGGGTAAGCACACGCGGGCACAAAACAAAAAACAAAAATTGGACATCGAAGACCGAGCAAATCACCGCGCGCTAAAAGCACAGAAGCGATCACACCGCAATTGGGAAGGCACGTTCGCAAATTCTAACAGACGCAACACAAATTCGACGGGAAACGTCGCGAAGCGTCGTCTTATGAATCCAAAGCGGCATATATTAGAATTTCCCATTACCATTTCTGTGGGTTTTTTGTTTTGTCTTAATTTTTTTTTTTCTTTGAAACACGCACGTCAATTATATTTTTGAAGCCGCGACAATTTTCATCGTCGTTGACTCGTTATTTCTTATATATATATATATAATTTTTTTTTTGTTATCATCTCCGTTATCAATATTCACGCCCCACTGCTTTGCATAGTATGAAAAAAAAAAAAAGTGTTTGAAGTATCCAGCAGAAAAAAAAAAAGAGTTCGTATCCGATTTACATAATTCTGAAAGCTCGACAAGCTGACGACTCAAACGAGCTGAAAGATTTACGGCATAGTGTGTTTCCTTTTTTTCTTCTTTTTTTCTATCTTTCTTGTAAAAAAAAAAAAAAAGCGGGGGGGGGGGGGGGGGGGGGGGACGTTTTGTAAGAGAAAAACGTGCGCGGGCGAGCTACAGCGTTCTTAAAGCTCGAAACTGAATTCTTCGATACTTTCTTGCATCAAATTCTTTGGCAAATTTCCCAACATTCTCAGATTCTCATCTAAGAACATATTTAACAAAAAAGGGGATTAAAACTGGGCGCATCATAAACAAATTCGCCCAACCCCACCAACAACCCCCGACTTTCATCCTCCGAGAACAGCATACACTAAAACTTCGCCAACATGTTCCCGCGTTAAGGAGCCGGTGAAAAACACCCGCGTAAACCGACTTCTTCCAAACAACCCGTCGACGTGTGTGTGAGCAACGTTCGCACGTTGTCAAACCGGTAGGAAGAGACCCGCAGCAGATATATCGATCCACAATGCAAAATCCATAAAAAAAAAATTAAAAAAATTCGCGCACGCAGCATTTATTTATTGGTTCGCCTTTCGAAGCTCTATTTTTCCACGGACGTACGACCGAGGCGATCCCAGACAAAAATGTATTCAAAGAGCGAGTGTGGACGTACAGAGCGCGATGTAGTTATAACTTCGCACAAACACGCGACATTCCTGATTTCGTGTCAGAGCGGACGTAGTAGTCTCGACGACGTTGACGGTATTGCGAGACACACGTCGACGTCATTCCAAAAGCGTTCCGTCTTCTGTGACGTCACACGATACTGTGACGTCATCGCAACGTGCCCCTTCAGTGCCTCCCCCCCTTTATTGCGCCTGCTAAAGTATAGGTGCACGAAGAGGACTCAAATACTACGCATTTTGAGTCCGCCGCTGCAAAATGCAAAAAGAAAAAAAAAAAAAAAAAAGTCACAAGTAGCCGCACTAATAGACTACTTCCATAAAGCCCTACATGCAACACGGCGCGCATTGCACTCTGGGAACTAGTTGGCCAGCCAGGGAGGAGGGTGGCATGGTTTCGGTTTCGATCGACACGTCGACAAGAGATTATACACAGAGCGTGGGCTATTAACGGCCGTTATCTCATGTTTTCTGGTCCCGAGAGCGTCATTTGTGGTCTCTAAACTAACCTAAATGGCCAGACCTCGAAGCTTCAGACAAGCCCGAGACGTATAGCTTGTCTTAACTCATGTTTGTTGTATTTTTGTACTTGAGCCTTTCTGTTAGCGTTCCAATCGAGGTATGTGGACGAGCCAGTGCTGGGAATCTTTACGCTGCGAAGCTCGGGGACCTTGCTTGTGTACGAATCAACAAGCTGTAGCAACCAATAAGTATGCATGCATCGAGCTCGGGCCTTTACTTTAGTGTTGTTGATCAGAAAGTTTGATTGTTTCGTGCGTCCATAGACGAAATATCACTTTTTGCAATTACTGTTTTTCTTAATACGCCTGAGTACGCGAGATAAAACTCGGAGGCGCCATTGAAAAGCTCAATTTTAACACACTTCTTATCTCTTATCTGTACTGACCTGCAGCACTGCACGAAGTGAGGTCCCCAACCGCTTGCATTCCACTAATGTTCAACATGGCGTATGCGCATAAAGTTATCCTGCAATTATATAGGCACATTCGCACATACAGACCGTTTTTAGAATGCAAAAGTCGAGCACTTGTGTGAAGAATGTCGCACCGTTCGCCGGGAGTGCGCCGGACGGGCATGAACCCCTATGCGGTGCGCCAAACGAACGAAATTATTCAAAGTGCGTTTGACGGTTGCTAATGGCCATAATATTTGTTATGTGTTTGCTTTCTTCCTGCCTGAGTACGTCGAGATGATTTCAGACACACCGTTCAGGCACAGATCTAAGGCGTCAGTAAAAGCTCGTCCAAAAAGGCTTAGCGAGGAGTAGGGGACGCTTGTTAGGGCCTCCGTCGTAGCTCACCGATCTCAGCGTTTGCGAAAACTTAATCTTCTATCAGCATAAAATTTGAGTGGGAGCTGTATGATGACACGAGGAAGACATCATAGTAACTGTTGTGCAGTAGAGAGGTCGAATTTATTGCGTTTCCTTAAAAGTTCATGCGTCAACGCTGGGCTCAACTTTGATACTCCTGTAAGAATGCGGCTTGCTTTTTGCCCAATGAAGTAACAAGAAGCGGACGTTTGGCAAACAAAATAGGTGAAAGGCTGCAGATGAACAAATTCCAGTTGTTGTACTGGTACTAGACGGGATGATTGAAATTGAACTGAAAGATGCACTCGTGGGGTGAGGTGACTAAGCCACGTCTTATACTACGGTTGCATACGCACTCATAATATCCGGTGTTTCGGGAACCAAGAAAGGTGCCGCGGTCTACGTTTTGTATCGCTCGAGAATGAGTGCATTGTACGTTCGTGAAAAGTCAGACAATCGAAAGAGCAAGCAGCGCGTTCGGTCGCGGCGTGGTAGCACGAGATGAAGCTGCTCAGTCGAAACCGAAACTGAGCGGCCAACTAGTTCCCAGAGTGCACTGCGTGATATTTCGCCGCAATGGGGCGCGTCGGTTTTGGAAGAAGTCCATTCGCTTCTGTGTAACCCCAGCTTTAGGTGTACCCACTAATCCGTCCAATCAGAACTCGGCGTTCCGACGTCCCCTCTCGTTTCCTCCTCTCCCTCACTTTTTTGGCGCATAGCCTCGTTCGGGCAGTGTCACACCGGGCGAACAAGCGACAAGCGCGGCTCACCAACATGTCAAATACGCCAATTTTTAGCAACCTTCGGATTAGACACTGCACGGGAGGTTTTTGTCTTTTTAGACTTAGGCTACGTGGCGCAAGCTACCGCCCATTACAAAGAGAATAGCCATTAACATCCATCCATCCATACATCCATCCAACGAACGAAAATTTCCTGTTCGTTGAACCAAAGTAAAGCAAGCCTAGACAATTTTTTTTTTCTCCTTAGCTTTCTCTTTTTTTTTTTAACTTTTATTGCGTTTGAAGGCCAGAGATGACGCCAGAGAATGTAGAACCAGACGTAGCGACAAACGAAAGCGTGTACAATCCTTCCTCATTTGCACAATGATTACGATTAGGGTATCATTACCAGGGTTGTAAAGTAGGTACAAGCATAGCCTAGGCTATAGTACAAGTAACTGGAACTCGGTATCTAGGTACTTTTGTTGTACCCGAGGTACAAACCTAGTAGGTACTTTCATTACTCGGTATCTGTATCTTAGGTAAGTACATTTTCCAGTAGCTCGTAACCAAGTCAAGTTACTTTTTACACGTACTTTTCTATTCACTTCGTCAACATGGTAGAAACTACAAATCTTGGAAGTATAGTAACACACTACCACGTGCCGCGAATAACGCTGAGTTGGGTACGATCCGGGAGACACTGACTTGATCGAACGACGTTTTAGCGAACGAAGCCCCGCCCATTATGCTTCATCGAAGGACACTTTAGCGAATGGCGGTGTTCATTTAAGCGAACGGTGGATTCGCGACTTGAGGTACTGCTGCCACCTGGTGGTCGATAGCTCAATCGCGGCGATCGATAAGAGGTTCGCAGATATGACAGAACAAAAACAATTGATAAAATCTGCCGTCTGTCATCCTAAATTTAAGCTGGCGTGGATAAACAACAAAACGGAACGGAAGCGGGCATGGGATTATCTAGAAAGAACGAACTTATGCGAACATCAACGATGAAAAAAGCGTCATCTAGCGAACAAAGAGCACTTCTTTAACTTCGAAACATCGTCCTCACCTGCTCCGTGGGAGCAGGAATTTGTACAGTATACACCGAACTTGCTCCGACAAGAACTCTGGACTGTCTCAAGCACATGCCGCTGCTCAAAAGCGCGTCCTTAAAATCCAACACTGGGCTTCCAAGCAGTGCGGCGGTGGAGCGCGTTTTTAGCGGAGGAGGAAAAATTGCTACTAAACTCCGATTAAAGATGTCAGGTAAACAATTCCAGGAGGTCCTGATTCTAAAGTCAAATAGAGCACTTAAGTGAATAAGATAACGTGTCCTGAAATGATCATGTGAATGCGGTGTTCCTTATTTCTCGCACTGACACCAATAAAGCACATTTATTGAACTCGTTTTTGTGTGTATCCTTAGTATAAAAAGCTTTACTCCCAATGTATTCTGAAAAATTTGGGGAAAATAGATATTTGGGGAAAATAAAGTAACTTTGAGGTAACTGCCTGTACCTATAGGTACATTTTTAAGCGAGTACCTAGGTACCTTTTCGCATGGGTAACTCTAACTGTATCTTAGGTACATTTTTGAAGTAACTTTTACAACCCTGATTTATTACATACAAGCTGTTTCGCGAAACGCCGGCTACATTGTTCCTGCTAAAAATACCCATCGCCCAAAAAAAGAGAAAAGTCCTATTTAGAAAAATTTATAACCATCGGTATAATTCGTTTCGTAGTCCCATTTGAGTAACTATATAACTTTTGAATTGGTGAATTTAGGGGCATGGTTTCCATTAGAATTACTGTTATGGACATCATCGCCAACCACCAAGTCAGCGCACTTCACAAAATATAAACCATGCTCAAAAATTTACAACGTCCTAAAAAAAAAAAAAAAAAAATTTCAATTTGGTCGCGTTTTGAAGTTTCGGCGTACTATTCAAGATGCAACCGAACCTGTCACCAGACCAGCGTTAGGACACAAACGAAGCCAACAAAGATCTGTGGTCTCCATACCGCGCGGAAGAACATGCAGCTGATTAGACCAAGTCATTTTTGGAATCCATCTCGGACCAGCAAAGCACTTCGTTCTCCTTCGTTTCACGCTACGACTACCACGTGTCGAGATTTACGTGTTGACGCATCCAACTAAAGGAAATTTCTTTTCTTTACTCTCCCATGCACTCCTATGCAAGAACTTGTTTGCACTCAATGCACAGCAAAGTTTAGTTCTTTCTAACAATCACTAAGCTCTTTTCTTCTTTTTTTTTCCAAACATATATTTGTAAAAAAAGAAATTATATTCAGCGCTTGATTTTAAAAATCACGCCGATTGAAGGAGAGGACAATATATGTGCTTGTGGGAGTGGCAATTTTCGGCACGAAATCAAAACGTATACAAATAATACTAAATTCAAACAACGCCAGAATAGAATAATCTCGGTAAATGAATGTAGTGGTCCAGCTCTGCAGATTGTAGTAAGAACGCGCATTTTTTATTTACTTTTTTTTTTTCGCCGAAAGAAGAACACTTTCCTCATTCAATTCCGCGCACGAATGACACATCGCAAGTAGGCAGAGTTTTATCGAGGCACATCTAGAACGTGGGGGATAAATAAACTACCTTAAATGCTCGGCTAAACCACAACTAAAGTCGTTTTAATGTAAATTTCGCGCGATCATCTATTACTGAGCCTCGAACGAGCATAAATATAGTCTGTGTAAGGTCAAAGGCACTTATAAATCTCCTCGCTATGCCCTAATCCTTTTAGTGGAATTTATAACGCGAAAAAGAAAGCCGCGACGCAAAGACGCGCACACAGCTTACATAGCAGCCTAACATTAATATCCTCCCCTAACTACGGCATATTTTTTTTTTCTTTTTTGCAATACGTTGTTGTCATTAATATGGAGGGAATGCTTTTCCGACTAGGCACCTGTGCGCCGCGGCAGAGCCAGCTGCACGGGATCGGGGATGAGCAGCTCCGCGTGCCTCGCTTCTCCTCAACGCACCAGTGCTCAGCTGGAAGCCGACTCAACGGAGCTAACCAATCGGCTCGTAGCAGCACACCTTGCAATGGCCGGGTCTCTCGAATGTAAATAAAAAAAATAAAAAAAAAATTAAAAAAAAAATAATACCAAGAACATTTCCAAGTTGCAACATTATTGTTTCCTGCATACATATATGTAATTCTACGGGCGTCGCAAAAAAGGATGTTGTAATGGGGCCGCGAAAATGGCGTCGGAGTCTGACGTGAGTCGCGCGCCACGATCGAGCAGTCGAAGTGTTTATGCTTTCCAAAGACTCCGTCCAGGAGTCCGGTTATTTAAAAACTAAGGTACCAACGTTTATTAAAGAGACACTTGTTTGCAAGATGTACCCTTGGGCAATTAGTACACTGCCAATCGCAAGGGCGCCTATGTCAAATGCAGCTGCAAAAATATCTTTCCATACGTTTTTTTTTTTTGTTTTGTTTTTAATTTAGGATAGTTTCCGTTCGAATATTTATTTTTATATTGAACTTTTGAAGTAAAAAATAAAGAAAAAAAAAACTGGAACACAATAAAATGAAACTCTGAATGAAAGAGAATTTGGAATCCAACGAAAATACACTCCTATAAACCCCGAATTTTCAGCGAAAAAACTCCGAAAACACGGAACCTACGTTCACCCAATAATTAGGCTGTAGATTTTCCGATGTTTATTTATTTATTCTTTTATGTCGGCGAATTTTAGCGATCTGTTACGGACGGACGCTTAAGAAAAAAAGAAAGAAAGAAATGATTATCTGGAGGGGAAAAAAAAAAAAAGAAACTCAAGAAAAACTAAACATTTTAGTCTAAGAGGGAAGAGTTTCGACAACAACAGTCCCCCCCGACCGAAGCAAACATTTACAAAAATCTGTTTATCGGTGTTTCTCGGTTAAAATCGAAAAGTCTACCGCATACACCCTCCCTCAAGATTAATTTTCTTTTTCAATCATCCAATGAAACACCGTTTATCTTTCAATACGGCGCTTCCTCCCCAAATCAAACTTTCAAAATGAGCCAACAGCTGGCGCAGACATCTGGCGCATACGTCGGCGCAGATTAACAACTTTGAAGCGCTACACAGTCCAACAATATCGCTGCGCATCAGCATAAGTTAACTATGCATACGAAGAGCGAAAACAGTCACTCGTACGATGATCTAACCATGGAAGAAAAAAAATACATCAACCAAAGTAAAAGATATATTAACGAAGACTCGGTTTTATGCAAATTTCTCTCGATTCGGCAACCGCGACGTCGAAATTAGGGGCAGTGCCGTCGTGTGCGTCACGGCCCGCGTTAATACCTCTTTATGGTAATTAACGAGCCATTTTTGCAAACTTTAATAGCTCTAAAAAAAAAAAGACTGCTTCAATTATATCTCGCACTTTCTTGAGTGTTGTTCGCGCCAGAGGCTACATAAACAAGTAAAGGCATCAAGGAAAAAAACAAAGAACAATAAGACAACTTAATATTATCCCGCACATTACTGACAGAAACGAATCTTTTATAATTACATTTACTCCGAGCGAAAAATAATTTCGATTACATTATTAGATCTCATGACACCAAAATCAAACTAGTACGTTTACTCCGAAGTAACCGCATCACCGTTGTTATTACCTAGATGCAGGGCTGCCGACTTACGGCACTTACACGGGCACAGGTGTAAAAATAGACACTGAGGATACGATGTGTCATTCGGCGTTTAATTTTTTTTGCGGTACATTATGTGCAAGTCATTACAGAGTTGATGGAAATATTGACATATAGCGCAAGGTTTCCAAGGTCACGCTATGAAAAAGATGTAAGCGAGCAAAAAAAAAACATTTCTGGTATTTTAATTACTTTCCCTATCTGCTTGTCCGTGAGAAGAAACAACCAAGCACCGTACAATATACCGGAATTAAGGTCAATCCTTTCAACGGGAGGAAAGGGGAAACGTCACTGAGAGAGTTCGCCGCAAGTACAAAGCTGAGAAATCCGGCAAATGAATGCGAGACGGCGGAGAACAATCCAGGATCGTCTGCTCTCACGTACCACCTCCCAACGAGCTCGGCACAAAAGCGAGCGGTCCCGTAAACAACCGAACGCATGCAGGCAGCTGGGTCACCAATCATGTCGGTCGCGCTTCATCGCTGAAAGGTGTTATCCAGGCTGTCGTAGCAAACTCCCCTTCACCTTACGATGGACCGCAGCAGAGGCTACACGCCCCCCCAGCCAATCGGACGCTGTAAACGTAGCACGTGACCACGCCCTCAGCACGTCACAGGCTGCGCCCCCTCCTGAAGGTCACGTGAACACTACCGCGGCATTCTGTTGGTTTCAATGACTCGTACGTAGCGCCGTCTGTGGTCCATCATAAGATGAGACAAAGCCTACATACAAAAGATGCCATTTGGGGGGGGGGGGGGGGGGGGGGGGGGTGGAGGGGAGGGGGGAGAGAGAGAGAGAGAGGAGTTACGTAATAAGCAGCAGTCCCAGCAGGTGTCTCAAAGCTGTTGCAACGTCAGCGTGGTGATGACGGACGCGCCCTGAAATTGTGTACAGCTATACTTCACCCACGGTGAGTAAACAAGAGCTTGATAAAAGAGCAGGTAATTGTTTGGAGAAACGGTGCTACACGCACACGTAAAAAAAAAAAAAAAAAAAAAAAGGGGGGGAGGGGAAGGGGAAGGGGGCGGGACGTCAAAACTGCATATGAACACACACACACACACGCACCGCTCTCAGCTGCCCTATCACTTCAACGGACAGACATACGGGCAAGCCCAGATACCTTTCGCGCACACTGGTACCTCACTTGTACAGACAGACACACATACATATAAAGAGAGAGAGAGCGAACGAGCAAAAAGACTACACGCTGTTGTGGCACAAACACCCAAGAAAATAAAGTTGCCACAACTACACAATAAAAACAAATAAAATCTCTCCTTTCTTTTCACTGTCTCTTTTACTTCTACTTAGTGTCACTGAATACCGCGTCAGAGTACCGCATTCCAATTCATTAATGCTTTGCCGATAACAGTCTCACTCTAGTATATATTGATTGTATGCGGCACCTGCGGACGGCAGCAGTCACGTGAGAATGTGTGCCGTCTCTGTCGCTGTCCCAGTTGCGAATCGCCGCCGTGAGCCACCATGTCGCGGCCGGCCAGCTTCGGCTCAGCGTCTCCGAGTTACACAATGCCTGCCGGCTTCGAGCAGCGGCGGTGGGAAGCGAGAGGGCAAATAGTATGCGTGGCTTCCCGTGTGACGGAGCCACCCAGGCGTTCAGCACAAACCCGTCGTGTAGTGAAGCCAACCATCTCCTCTGCAGGAGACGCCGCACCGACAGCAAGGTACCTAAACGTCCTTGACCAACAATCCAAAGCTCGACACCAGCTCACGGTTTTCAGCAAAATATCATTTCTTTCTTTTTTTCTTCTTTATCATTCACCCGCAAACGAGTCGGCGCAAACTATTTCTGTGCACGCGATTCACGGTAACCGCCAACGCCTCAACCCCAAACTGCCGCCGATGCGGACAACCAAGCGTTCGCCGCCCGGCCGTGCTTGCTTTGGTTTAGGCATTTCATATCACCGAAACTTTTTTTTAATGAAGGTGGTCGCTTCCAACAAAGGGAACACTACACGCTAAAAACAAAACAAGAAACGTTTGGCGGCGTCATTTAGGCGCTCGTGCACGTTGTAAGGTGAAGCATATCGGGCTTGGTAATCCGCTGAAGGCTTGCTTTTCAGTCATGTATACGCTCTAAGACACGTATTTTTCAGGGAATTGCAACCTATAGCGTTCGGTGTTTCGCGGCTCTTACGTGCCTGCTTGCTCTGCCTTCGGGTGCCGCAGCAGGTCAGAGAACGGTAAAATACTCTTCCGCTTTCCCGTCGGGCAACAACGCTATACTGCGAAGGGGATAAGGAAACGAAACACTTGTAAGCCCAATGCAGGAAGCAAATTTTGTAAGGTATTTCACTCATCTCCGTGTATTGCTCGTCGATTCCCAGTCGATCAGGCTGCTTCTACTGAGCTTGGTTCGGCATCAACCACGCTTGGAAGAACGGCTGCGTCTGAATAAGAATTTGATTGCAGTCCTTTCTATTCAAATTGCTTCGCTTCGTAAACGCATAAAAAGGAAAATAAAAAAAAAAGTTTTTACGTCAGTTTTAAATAGGTCTTTCACTCGATGCCCCGAGTGAAAAAGATGAATCTTGCTAGTGTTAACGAATCAGAGAGTCGTTGATTTCATACCAAGATATTTTCGTCCCTCACCGTCAGTTCCATTTGTCTGCATTAATATTTGTAGAGATTGCGTCGACTGACAACTGGCTTGAGAATCGTCACGGGGAAATCAATGCTGGACTTCGAGACAAGCTATCACAAGGGCTTGAGACAACGTTTTATTCTATCCGGTGGTTGTCCAGTCCCGAACATCTTGTATGCGATTGTGGATAAATCGATGATGTACCGCTGCGTTTCTACGACGGTCTTTTGATGCTTAAAAAGGGTTAAAAAGAATGCCGGCGGCTGAATGTCATAACCGGAATAAGCTGCTAAGTTCCGGGCGATAAAATTCGCCACTACCATGGGAAAACGGCACAAACCATCCTGGTCGAGTCGATTATTCGTTTGTCTGGATATTTAGACCGTGAGATATGACTCAACTCAAAAAGAGTTATTTGACCAGTGCAGTATGACTTTCAACACGGGGTCTACGTGAACCACGTTGTAATGATTATACGAGTGCAGCTAGACTGTAATACGAATAATGTCGTCAATGAGTTTAGGCGGCTATTCACAGCGCCACACAACTATCTGAAATACGTGTCAACAACACCAACGGCGCGCTCTATGAGTACAGTCAGCGTACTATGCAAGGCTTCAAAATGGCGGCACGGATCATGGATGAATTTGATCGCCACGGTGCGGAGCAATTGGGAGTTTCAATACTATGGCACCTATTCAGTGACTCTACTTCTGCTAGACACCATTTCGCCGTCTGGTTTCACCTATAGGGCCAGTAAATAAGCTACGCTTCAGGGTAACGGCACTTTACCCCTCTTGGTACCCAAAAAATCACGGTGGCCAGTTATTCGAAGGTTTATCTGAAACCACGGGAAACGCTTTTCCGTCCTCCGCAAATGTTTGAACAGTTCGCGACAGAGCAAAGCAGTATTACACGAGCTTCCCCAACACCAAATCTGAAGCCGCGAAAGTCGCACTTTCGAATCACGTGACGATCGGCAGTTGCGTCAGCTCCGTATACTAAAGCACCAAGATGGCGGCGCCCACAACGATGTCGGGGAACGGAGTGCCGATACTCTCAGCGCATACCTCATTTCGCGGCTCTATAGTTTCACCTTACGACAAACCGCGGACAACCACGCAACGAGCCATCCGAACCAATCCAGTGCCGAGTGAGCGTCACATGAGCGTCATGGGTGAGCGTCACGTGACAGGTAGTCACGCGATGCGTTCGCAGCACTCGATTGGTCCAAATGGCTCGTGTAGCATCTCCTCTACATGGCCCGTCGCATAAGGCTGTGCGGTGTGTCGGCGTGTTTGATTTCAACCGGCACACGTATATACACCGCATACACTGCGCACACGGAGTAAGATCGTGCAACTAAAGGAAACCACACGTATACGAAACGCGAGCATACACACGTGCACATCTTTCGGGGCAGTCAACGTATGAGGTGCGCGCGCGAGCACAAAGCCGACGCCACAACAACAAAAAAGTAAATAAAACAAAAGCAAAAACAAAAACGCCTTGCAGTGTGCAAAACCGGAAATGCGTCCTCCGACGCGTAACGGCCCGCTTCCTTCCTTTCCGCTCACTCCATACACCCTCATCCTCTCAATGGCGTCCTTTTCTGTACAAATAAAAGGCGAGCGCACACAGACACGCCGCCACGATATGAACACAGCAGCGGCGATATGAACACAGCAGAGGGACTTTATCCGACCCCACTTGAGTGCTATCGCTTTCTCAAACCTGTACGTACGAAGTCAGAATTACGCGGAATGCGTTTTCGCTTAGTCTGCACATAGTACGCGCATGCGCGTGCATCTTAGTCAACATTTGCGCGACGCACTGGTCGTATACCTACGGTGCCTGCAACGAGTCTTCAGACTGGGGGTCCTACACCCAAATTGATCCGCCGGACGGGTCTATTTGGGTAAGATTTGGGTACACAGCCCTGGGGCCCGCCGGGACGATTGGTCCAGCTGAGCAATCGTAGCAGACGTCTCCCCCGGTCCCTTGGTCCCACTTCGTCCCGCCGTGTAGCACAGGGCCCCCAGGGCTGTGTACCCAAATAAGCATCCGTTCGGCGGATCCGATATATGTCACGCATGGAGGTAGGAATCTGGGAGCAGGCGACACACCGGCTCAAAACCGGCCCAACGAGAGTATCCCGAGTGAAGCCGGAAGTCTCCTCCGGCTTCACTTCCGGTGGTGTCACGTGACGACGCAGATAGAGCAACGCTGGACGTGGGTAGGTAATCGACCGCCGAGGTACAAGAACCCTTACCCTGGAGTAAGATCGAGTAAAATATTGGAGCACGGCCCGGGACGTTTCTTATGACGTCATCGGGATGACATGGAGGTACCATACTTTTTTGGGACGCGCAAAACGGTGCCGTTAGAGACACGCGACAGTCAGGCGGTCGGTGCCACTATCGGTCACGTGGTCACGTGAAGTGAAGCGACTCACACGTGATATATATATAGACTATTTTGCAATGAATGGGTAAGAAACTCGCGCCGTGAAGGACTTCGCCGCGAGGCAAATAAAAAAAAATAAAATAACGGACATAATATACACACACACCGTCTCAACGGTAGATGGGAGTATGTGCACGCGTGTCAAATTTATCGGGAAAACTTCAGCATTCGGCGCTTTTCTGCCCTAAACTCGTATAACATAACCTACAAAAAAAAAAGACACTTTTTTTTTTATCGCAACTTTTTTGAGTTACAGGACAAGTAGCAGAGAAGGGGCAACGAAAACACAAAACCCGAACGCCACCATTCGTTCGCGCCAACACCGCGATTGGCTCATAAATACAAACGAGGGCGCTGCCTTGAAATCCAGTTCAATCCAGCGGCGGTGCCGTAAAGCTGAAAGGGCGGAAAACGCACGCAGCACGGTGTTAACGCAAACAAAACAATCAACATTGTTTTTGTTTTGTTTTTTTCATTGGACGAGAAAGTTTTGGTCTTCACGCAGAAAGGGCGTGGCCACGTGACGAAAAGGAGGCGGTTGATTGGGTCCGGCTTAGAGGTGAACGTAGTATATACAATTAACGTAATGTCTGGGTTCATGCCACTGGAACGACTGCTGCGTCGAGAACTTCCAAGGCGAGCAAATAAACAAAGTTTTGACTTCGTACTTGAGAAAATAGAGACGCTCGAGGTGAGCTCATGTCAGTGAGGCTAACGCAGACATCTGCAAGTTGCTAAAAAAAAAGTAATTTTCGTTAAGTTACTGAGTATTGGATTCAAAAGTAATCTGAGTAGAGTAGAAATTCCAGAAATGGATAGTAAATGGGCAAATTACGAACTGCCGTAAAAAAGTAGAGAGTTACACTTGGAGTTACTTTTATATTTGATTTTGATAGTAAGTAGAAAGTACTACATAGGTTTCGATCCCAAAAGCGAAATTCTGCTAGCCAAATATAAGGCGGTTTGTGTTTTCACAGAACTGCTTTAAGAGGTGGTTCTGCTTCTGCGTGCCTAATTGTTTTCTACCTTTTTTTTTTTTTTTGTCAATGACGCAGTGCGGATGTATCATTGGTACTTTGAGGTTTAGCATTGTCTCAGCATGATTTTGCAGACAATGTTTGCTTGTTTATGGTGTTGCGTAAAGCACATATAAAAAGCACTTGAAATAAAGCACAAAGTAAAGAGAGGTTATGTACTGCAAGTAAAATAGTATCACAGGGTGCAATGTACTTGAAGTAAAGTACTATAAATAATATGTAGTCTTAAAGTAATGTACAAGTACTTTTTAACGCAACCTTTCTTGGTGCCCTTTCATCCGTTGAATAGTTTTTTTTTTTTTTTTTTAATGCTATGCATTACCTTCAAGGGTAATCAAAAAAGCATCCGTTTTTTTTTGTTTTTTTTTAATGGCGGCAAATACTGGTTCAAGTTAAGTCGCAACAGAGTTGTTGTCTTACTCTCGCTGACAAACTATTTAGTAAACTTATAAGGCACTTATTTGTACCGTTTTTATAGCCACCATTACTTTCCTCGGAAAGTACCAGAAAAATATATTGAGCTATTTAGCGCACAAGGTATAGAGAAGAAGGACAGGACAGAAAAGAGCGCTACTCACAACTACCAACTACGACAAATGTCAACTTTAATGCAGAACCAAAAAAAAAAGCTTTGGTAAAGTACAAGTACAGGCATTGGCTTTCGAGAATCCTCTCCCCCTTTAGATAAGACCGTGGTGACACAGGCGCAGATGATAACGGCATATCGCGTTGATGGGCCAACCCCTTTCTGCTCCACATGGACGAGTCCTGACGCCAGCGCTGGTTCGAACGTAAGCGACCAGTCAAGCGCTCCACAGAAAACAGAAACGCCCGCTCGCGCGGTGCAATTTAGTGTCTGCATGACTGTATATATGCTGAAAGAATGTACTACAAGTAAAGTACAGGTTTTCTAAATCTACTTCAGGTAGTAATTTAAGTAGCATGTACTTAAAATACTTCCCAACACTGCTTGCTTATTCTTTATTTATTTTTTTATGTAAAAGCGTTGGGGGAATTACTAAGGTTTCTCGAACGATCTTCGAATCCTAGAAGACCAGTCTATTTTGAGTTTTGGGAAGAAAGGCAACGCTAAGAAGTTACCCTTTGCGTTGCCCCTTAGCACGCGGTACTTCCAACTACAGCACAAACAACGAAAGCATGAGATGAGTTTCAGAGTGGGTGCTGCATTTTGTTGGCCCCTTCGAGTGAGGACGCAGTGTGTACATTTGCTGTAGTGGACGAGAGTTCCTACGTTCGGGAGAGGCGAGGACAAGCCTTTTCTTCAAATGCGTCAAGTCTCCTTGAGCTTCGGGACACAACGAAACGCCAGTCTTCGGCGCTAACCCCCCCAGTTACTCGAAGTCACTAGGGAGCCTTCATATGCGCTCACATGAAGGCACCCTAGGTGTCACAGGCGACGTGTCTGTCTGTCCGCCCCCTCCCGCGCCTCTTATCAGGGTTGTTGCAGTGGGGGACTCGTAAAACTTTTAGAGGGTATCGGACCCTCCAAACCAGTCCCCCGCCACCGCCCCCCCCCCCCCCCCCCTTTCCTTTGGCCTACACCACACGCTTGCCCCTCTTTTGCAAATATCAGCTGATCTTCCGACACCGTATCTCTTCTTGTGCAGGTATGTTTGCTGAGAAGCAAACTTACCACTAAAATTCGGAAGTAATTTCTGATGTGAGAAGTTACTCGGAAAAAGTTATTAAAGTAAACTACTGATTACCGAAATAAAAATGTAATGGAAAGTTACTAATCTACTCAAAAAATTAGTTAAACTGCAGTAAACTGAGTAGAGTATAGTTGAACTGCGTACAAGTCTGGGCTAACCTAAATACTTAAGTAAACGTTAAAAAAAAAAACACTTTCGTGTCTTTTTTACTTTTTTTTTTATTAAATCTTTATGGGTGGCTTATATTTATTTGTTCTTTCGGCCAATTTGACCTTTGGGATGGCTCGAAACGAGGGTTAGCCAACCGTTTTGCCCCCTCGCAACCGTGCATTATATCACCCCTGACCAAAAGAAAGCTCGCGGACTCGTCAAATATTAAAGAGCCCACGGGGTCCTTCCGTTCCCATAATTTCCTTCGCACATACACACGTAATAGCCACACCGTTCCATCAATCTCCATTGCCGCTCGACGTTCTTGGCTAACAACCCCCTCCCCCCCCCTCCCCTTCCCGACTGAAGATCCCGATTTCGGGGGGCGGATATACAGCGTCCGATAGGGTAAATGAAACCCCGTTTTCTCGGCCCACCTAAATAAACGAAGCCCCGCAGGAAGCTGGAACTCCGCGTGAAGGTGATGCTCGCGGTGGGGAGAGGACGCTCGCTAAAGTTTGCAAAATTATAATGTTACCCAAATAAAGCAATCAAAAAATAAAAAAATCACGAAAATTTTTTTTAATAAGTCAATTCGTCCTTCAAGGTCTAACATTAATTTAAAAAAAAAATGGAATTGTGGACGATCGACTATGCGTTGCATTTACTTCAGTTCTGTCAAAGCCTGTCACCAAAACAGGAATAATTTTTTTTAATCTAAATAAATTGTTTGGGCGTCCACAACGTTTCTCGGTTTAACAAATATTCGGCATCGCCAAACGTCGGCTCATAAAAAAAACAAAAAAACAAAAAAAAAGACGTTTCTCTTTTTTATTTTTTCTTTATCTAAGTTACCTTATGTTGACAAACTTTGCATGCATTCTATCATCATCGCTAGCATCATCGTGGTTTATGGGGCGCGTTCGCAGTATACGGGCTGCGATCGAAGGTGAGAAAGCGTCGGTCGTCCGCCAGCGTCTCCTCCTCCTCGCCACCCGATAACGCAGCGCATGGGCAGTTTTGCAAACCCTCTCTCTCTCTTAACTCTGGGATAGAGCAATAACGTCCGAGTATCTCGGGAGTTGATACCCTGACCCCTCCCCGCGATTCCAAATACACGCCATCGAGGGGTGTCCGAGGCAATAAAGACCGGCTTTTGCTCCGAGCAGTGACCATGAAATGAGTTTTCCCCCTCTCCGGCCCCGACGCGCCATCTTGCACGCCTAAGCTGACAGTGGGCTGGAAGCTATAGGTTCTCGTTGGACCAACGCGCTGAGAGCGAGCTCAGCCCATGTAAATACATTGTACTTAAAGCACCACTTCGAGTAGGTTTAAGATACTTGTATTTTACTCGAAACACATTCTGCGAGCATGTATTTGCACTTTACTTTGAGTAAAATCTCCGAGTATGTACTTGTACCCTGCTTAAAGCATTTTTTTTTTTTTTTTGGAAAGGGGGGGGGGGGGGGGGGGGAGTTTAGTTTTTGACTTTAAGGTAAGTTCCCTAAATTTCGTATCGTTAAATTTGTATCGCAAAATGAGTCTTTGTACACAAATAAGTGCCTTATAGGTTGACTGAGTTAAATACTTCGTCATTACTCCAAAAACACTGTAAAGGGGAATGATAGGGCATAATGAAAGATTGTCTTAAAAAAGTGCTTGTACTTTACCTTGAAATTACATTGTATGTGTAGTACTTGAAGTACACTGCGCCCGGTGTACTTGAAGTATATATCCTCCATTTATTCTGTACTTTAGTTCAAGTACTTTTTTAGATGTGTACTTTGCCCAACACTGCAGTTATCTGAGTCTGTTTTCGTTTGAGCACGTACTCGGACCACGTCTTGGACACGAAGGCTGCGCTGCGTCAGCGCTCGGCGAGGACTCGGATCCAATCAGACGCCTCGTGCCCAAGGACGGATGCATGGATGCAAATGGCTGCACCCTTTCCTTTATAATGGGCGGTAGCTTGCGCCACCTATAGCCTAGAAACCAAAAGTAAAACCAGGAAATGGCGACCGCAAAGTTGCTTCATGGGGTTTCCAAAAAGGGCGGTCTATCGAGCTCGCTGTTGTAGCCGTTACCGAAAAAAAAAAAAAAAGTAATGAAATACGTCACTCGTTACTAGCAAATAAGAGAAATACGTTACCGTCCTATACGTTACTTCAAAAAAAGAAAAAAAAGGGAACGCGTCACAGTTACCGTTACCGATAAAAAAAGTAATGCACGTTACTTTGCGTTACTTTCTTAAATTATGAATTAACACTTTTTACTGTTTTGACGTTACAAGCATGCATAGGCGCCATATTTCGAGAAACATTATGTCCATGCAAAAACTTTTTTTAGCCTAAATATTTACGAGGAAAACGCAAATAAAAAATATATCACGTAGCTTAACGATAATCTTTCCTGGAGAAGGGGAACAAGGGGTACAAAGGACAAACACAAAATCTCCAAACACAGCTATTCTTTGTTTCAGCTTAATCCCAGACGCGGCCGACGCCATGAAGGTAATGCAGTGGAGAGCAAGTCGTCTGCTTCTTGCTCAGGAGTGGCGGTGACGTCAGGACGACGTCGAGCTCTGATTGGTTGATTGAAAAAAAAAGTAGTGGGTAGACCTCAGTGCTAGATGCCTCCAGGTCTACCGACTCTATTTTTTTTTTTTTTTTCAATCAGCCAATAAGAGCCTGGCATCGTTCTGACGTCACCGCCACTCCTGAGCAAGAAGCAGACGACTTGCTTTCCTCCGCATAGGACCAATCAAGCGGCGTGAAAGGCACAAGTCACAAAGCATATTATCATCATGATTAGCTGAACAATGCTGGAACACGCCCAGGAACATAAAGAATACAATGATGGTGCACTTTTCACGTTTTCTGATTAGTCCCATCAATTCGTAGCGTTGCCTGCGGGAAAAAAATCCGCCTGGTCCTGCACATAGAACCAGGGACCTCTCCCATTTCCCGGGGAGAAGTCCTTTCGGACATCATGGCGACGAGCCATCTATCTCGACAGGCAACAAAGCGGCAGATTTTCCACGTCGTGCGAATTTCAATTCCCAGTGAAAGTAATGCAGCGTCGTCACTAACATATAAACACACAAAAAAAAAATTTTTCGGAGGAGTTAATTTGTGTGTTAGCGTTTGTAACCAATTTTTGCTCCCGATATTTCGGCTCCACGGCGAAGATGATTCAAATTAATCGTCAGTGTCCATCGCAATACACAGATGAGCAGTTCGTTTAACACGTAACCTCCCCCCCCCCCCCCTTTCCCGGGCACAGACACACACACACACAAAAAAGGAACAAAAATACTGAATTGTTTAACCGATTGATGCCTTAATTGACGCCGATCTTTTGGAATTGAAAGAAGCTTTCACCAAAAGCAGCGGTGCGACGGAAAGTGCACAAACGATAAAGCGAGTTTTCGGAAAACCAAATTAAGCTGCAAATGCGGCGAAATCCGAGCAAAATGAGAAAAAGCGGCGATGTCGTGTCAGCGCCTAACAGCCGTGCATAGTGTATGACGCGCATAATGCACAAGAACGAGAAAGCCGATGACACACTCGGGGTTGACGACAGTTCCAAAATAACACGAAGCGAAATAATAAAAAATAATACAAAAAAAATAATAAAATAAGTGAATGAATGTATGAATTTGAGAGACGACGTCTTCCATATTCCTCAGCGGGGCCGCGTACGTTGCGTTCTACGAGAAAGGGGGCCGAGGTCTCGAGGGAAAAAAAACCGGCGAAGAACGTGCATTTGACGAGTAGAAAAAAAAAAAACAAAAAAAAAACATACACACAAATGTTTGCGTGGAGCGCACATATACATAGAGCGACGCTCGATCGAATAAATTTAAAATTCCGACGTATCTTCAAAGAAAACTTCAACGACTTTTTGTTTGTTTTGTGTGTGCCGTTTACACTATTGGTATACCGCCTCCTCCTTTAGCGGTAAATATACATCGCTTAAAGTTATACAAGTGACAAAAACGCCGCAGCTAAAAAATTCAACACAAACAACGATTTTCTTTTTCTTTTGAGACAATAACAAACACGTCTCTTGTGTACAAACCAGTTCGCCGTCTACAAACAGGCCCGCGTTTGCACACACCGGATCCGGGCAATGCGCGTGCGCGCAGAAACCAGCTTCCGGTCGAGAATCCGCGCATGCGCCGAGGCAACACCGAAGCTGTGCGACGTCAAAGCCGCGTATTGGTTTATATAGTCCCAGTTTAGACACCGCTGTCAAGGTCAAACAACATGTCAACTCGCCGATAAATATACAACATGAAAAAGTCGACATTGCAAAATAATTCGCGATAAAAGAAGAAAAAAAAAAGTAATCGCCACTCAAATCTGGAAAAAAAAATAAAAAAAGTGCACTCAGCAGTGTATTTATGAAGTACAATCTGTCCCGAACCATTAGCGCAGAGATGTTTCAATGCCTGCCCCCTGCCCCCCCCCCCCCCCCTCTTTTTGGTTGTCCGTCCGCGACGTAACGACCAGAATTTTCCTCGCCGTGACGTCACCGGTCGTAATGTTTGACTATTCACGTCATCAGAAGCGAAATACATAAAAGTTTGATGATATACGTGTAAAATGTGTATGCCAAATTGCTGGGCAATTGTGTTTCACGTATATGCAGGGCTGATAAACCTGGTGATCTTCCAGAAAACCTTCTATACTTTTCGACCTCCTCAAGTTCGGTGCGCACAGGTGGTCCATCTCCTTCGCGCTTACCCTCGCCTGGTCACGTGACCTTCCCCGCCAACCAATCAGCATCGAGCTTCGCGCCAACGCTTATAAAAAGCTTCACAAAATGCCGAGCACAGCCAAAGAAAAGTTTCATGTTAAGCTCACAACGGAAGCTCGGAGTCATCAACATTCTTAAGGGGCACTGACACCCCAAGGGTCGTATATATTTTTTTTATTGACTAAAACGATGCAAATTGTAATCATAAACACGCAAAAAAAAAAAAAAAAAAACGCATCGCGAAAAAAGAATTTTTTGGCGCTTTTCTCTTTTGCTCCTTGTCTCCTCGCTTCTTTTGATTCGGGACATCAAAAATCATAAAATTTAGAAGCTTTGTAGGCGACATTTCAATAACATTTAATAACGGCGATCGTAAAACATGTTTTTGAACGCAGTTGCGAACGCACTACGGCCCTTCTTTTTGAAACACCAAAAATCGGAGTTTGGTGTGACGTCGCCTTCTGGAATACACCATTTGCAATATTCCCAAGCGCTTAGTCATCACTGATTTCGACCAATTCCATGGTTCTGAGCGTAATTCGGAGTCACCCAGAACAAGCGCCTGATATACCCCAAGGACCTGCCATACCACTTTTAAAATTTCTTGTCAATGTCAGCATTTTTGATACTCTGCATCCGATCCACCTTTCAACCTGGCTGAACTGCGCAAAGCTCGTACAATATTATCATTATCATAATTGTTGTTCTAGCAGGAATAGTTTAAAAAGACGAGAATTCACAACAACAAAAACAAAGATAGTCCGCAGGGTGGTTTACAGTATGCTTAGCGTTTCTAACTTAATATTCGCGTCTTTTGAAGCTGTGCGAGAACGATAATAATGTAAGAGATTTCTGCAGCCCATTTAGGTTGATGGGTGGACGACATGCACAGCATCGAAAACGCTGACATCAAGGAGAAACTAAAAGTGATATGACATCCTGTCATATCGCCTAAAAGCGATATGACAGGTCATTGGGGTATATATCAGGCGCTTGTTCAGGTTGACTCCGAATTACGCTCGAAAGCTGCGTAACCAAGGATAGGGTCGAAATTACTTATCCCCAAGGAGCCGAAGGAACACCGTTCCCATGATTCTTTCAGCGCGGGCCGGGGCGCTTGGGACATATAGCAAATGGTCTATCGTATAGACCTTTGCAAAAGTTACCCTCTGCGCGCTGCCATCTTTGTCTGCTGGGCTATTGAACGCCTTCTGAGCATGCGCTGTGACCCTGTTTGTGTGGGATATCAGACGCTGCGCATGCGTCCACAGCTCGGTGACTCAGCGTTTTTCGCTCGGGTGATAAGCGCTGCAAAGGTCTATATTCCCTCGGAAAACATGCCGCCTGGGCAGGCGACATAAAGTCCCTAGATAAGTGCTTCGTACAAGTAGCTCCATTCCTTGAAGCGCCGACTGCGTGACGGTGCAGGTTTTAGGAAGCGAATGGCGGCGCACAGCAGAAGACGGAACTGAATGCCGCCATTCGCTTCCAGTGGAATGCGCCTAGTCGTTACTTGTAAAAAGACGTATCAAGGGACTTTAGGCGACACCGCTCGTACGGAATAAAAACTGTTTTTTCTCGGCCCGCCGAGGCCCTTATCTCCCGCTCCTTTCCTCCTCGCTTCGGGTGGCAACAGCACGGAGTCGTGAAATAAAGCAGACTCTCAGGAGCCCGCAATATATGACGTCAACGCACCGGCGCGGATCGCGCGGGATCTCCAAATTCGGAATTTGGAAATTGTTTTTTTTTTTTTTTTTTACTTCACAAATACAAAATTCCAAAGTTTCGAATTTTGAGGGTAACGTCCCGGCATCGTTTTCAATCGTTCCGGATAATAATAATAAAAAAAGATTCTGACGAAATGTGACGAACCAACATCGTCACATTTCGCACACTGACAATGCGATTTTTCCCGTCGATGAAAAAAAAAATTAATCCAGATAAAGACGTCATGGTGCAACGTTTGACCAATTGTGAATCGCGATGACAGCGACGCTTTTATGGGCGTGGCTTAAGACGCATTCACTCCTCTTGCTTCGTGATTGGTCCTTTGACGCTCTCATCGGCTTGTGCCGCACTCTGATTGGCTGAGCGGGACGATAATGAGATGCACGAGACCTGCCACGACAGGCGTTTCTTAAAATGGTGATCGTATTCCTGTAAGTTATAGGTTGCGATCGCTTGACGTCCTAAACCAAGAAAAAAACGAAATGAGGTAAAAAAAAAAGGTAGAAAAAAAAAAAGCAGATGACGGGGGAAGCGTGCGGAGAAAGGCGTGACATGTATCGATGCTAAATTATTCATCACCAGAACGAATCTGCACGAAGATTTGGAGGTGTGACAGAGATGGGTTAGGAATAAAACCCGAATTCCCCGTTTTCCTTAAATCTTTCTTCTTTTTTAAAAAATTTTTGAGATTTGATATTATAGGACAAATGTAGAACCGAGAGTTGTGTCGTCGTCTTTAGTTTCATTTCTTTTTTCGTATGACAAAATAAATTTTAAATTGGATTACAACCAGGAGTTATTCTGCAAATTACGCGCTACACAGTATTCTCCTACCTTCTCGCGTCCGTGTCTTTCCTCGCAAGCTACACACAATATGTGACAGAACCTTCTGGATCGGATGACTAAAAGGGTATGCAAACTGGCGGCGTGAGCCGCCAATAACTCACCAGTCGCCCCGCCAAATAAAAAAAAAAAAAGCTGGACTCCCTTTTTGTTTTTCTGATTGAAGACGACAGCGAGCTGTTGCCAGCCGCGATGAGTCAGAGGGGGAGGCGATGTGGCTCCCCCCTATTTCCATTTCCATACCCATACCCATACCCATACCCATACCCATACCCATACCCATTCCCATCCCACCCCCCCCCCCTCCCCCACAGCCCACACACACACATACACTGTCCAGGTGCTCCGGGAGTCCGGCCGGTCGCCCCGTCCGCGACGCCCAACTCCGCGCGAGCCTCGCCGAACGAAGCCTC